>NW_026020363.1:857374-1150489 GCF_900185275.1 Solanum verrucosum
CGGTATTTTATATTAATTTATTTTAACTATTTAATTTTACCGACATACGGAAGTCGGTATTATAATTTTTTTTTGTTTTTTATTTTACACAAAACCTATTGAGAAAAAATAAAATATTGTTATATATATATAGATGTATACATATACATATATATACATATATATGTATGTGTATACATCTATATATATATATAGAATATGTATATATATACATCTATCTATATATATATATATATATATACACATATATACATCTATATATGTAAATTTATTAAATTAAACTTCTGTTGATGTGTAGTTAAATTTTATATATATATATATATATATATATATATATATATATGTAAATTTATTAAATTAAAATTTTGTTGATGTGTAGTTAAATTATATATATATACACACACACATATATATACATAATTATTTTAATATAAACTCACCTGTTGAGGTTGATTTTATTAATTAAACATATATATATATATGTATCACATTAAATTTTAAGAACACAAAATGGTCCTCCGGAAAACGATTTAAATAAAATTAAATCAAAATAGAAAATAATACCAACATCAAGAGGTCGGTTTTTATTGTAATTCATTTTCTGGGAAAAATTCCGACCTCTTGAGGTTGGAATTTGGTTTACCCGCAAATCGCAAACCAACCTCCGCATGTCGCTTTTAAAAGTAATTAGATGAAATCAAAATACCGACCTCCGGATGTCGCTTTAATTAATAGTCGAAATAAAAATACCGACCTCATGAGGTCGGTATTTTAATTACATACTATTTAATTTTTACCGACATTCGGAAGTCGGTATTATGTAATATTTAATTGAGAAAAAATTCCGACCTCAGGAGGTCGGAATTTTTAATGAATTACAATAAAAACCGACCTCTTGATGTCGGTATTATTTTCTCAATTAAATATAAAAAATACCGACCTCATGAGGTCGGTATTTTATATTAATTTATTTTAACTATTTAATTTTACCGACACACGGAAGTCGGTATTATAATTTTTTTTTTGTTTTTTATTTTACACAAAACCTATTGAGAAAAAATAAAATATTGTTATATTTATATATATGTATGTGTATACATCTATATATATAGAATATGTATATATATACATCTATCTATATATATATATATATATATACACACATATATACATCTATATATGTAAATTTATTAAATTAAACTTCTGTTGATGTGTAGTTAAATTTTTTTTTTATATATATATATATATAATTATTTTAATATAAACTCACCTCTTGAGGTTCATTTTATTAATTAAACATATATAATTTAACTACACATCAACATATAATATATGTATATGTATACATACATATATATACATCTATGTATATATATATATATATATATATATATATATGTAAATTTATTAAATTAAAATTTTGTTGATGTGTAGTTAAATTATATATATATACACACACACATATATATACATAATTATTTTAATATAAACTCACCTGTTGAGGTTGATTTTATTAATTAAACATATATATATATATGTATCACATTAAATTTTAAGAACACAAAATGGTCCTCCGGAAAACGATTTAAATAAAATTAAATCAAAATAGAAAATAATACCAACATCAAGAGGTCGGTTTTTATTGTAATTCATTTTCTGGGAAAAATTCCGACCTCTTGAGGTTGGAATTTGGTTTACCCGCAAATCGCAAACCAACCTCCGCATGTCGCTTTTAAAAGTAATTAGATGAAATCAAAATACCGACCTCCGGATGTCGCTTTAATTAATAGTCGAAATAAAAATACCGACCTCATGAGGTCGGTATTTTAATTACATACTATTTAATTTTTACCGACATTCGGAAGTCGGTATTATGTAATATTTATTTGAGAAAAAATTCCGACCTCAGGAGGTCGGAATTTTTAATGAATTACAATAAAAACCGACCTCTTGATGTCGGTATTATTTTCTCAATTAAATATAAAAAATACCGACCTCATGAGGTCGGTATTTTATATTAATTTATTTTAACTATTTAATTTTACCGACACACGGAAGTCGGTATTATAATTTTTTTTTTGTTTTTTATTTTACACAAAACCTATTGAGAAAAAATAAAATATTGTTATATTATATATATATATAGATGTATACACATACATATATATGTATATATATGTATGTGTATACATCTATATATATAGAATATGTATATATATACATCTATCTATATATATATATATATACACACATATATACATCTATATATGTAAATTTATTAAATTAAACTTCTGTTGATGTGTAGTTAAATTTTTTTTTTATATATATATATATATATATAATTATTTTAATATAAACTCACCTCTTGAGGTTCATTTTATTAATTAAACATATATAATTTAACTACACATCAACATATAATATATGTATATGTATACATACATATATATACATCTATGTATATATATATATATATATATATATATATATATATATATATGTAAATTTATTAAATTAAAATTTTGTTGATGTGTAGTTAAATTATATATATTACACACACACATATATATACATAATTATTTTAATATAAACTCACCTGTTGAGGTTGATTTTATTAATTAAACATATATATATATATGTATCACATTAAATTTTAAGAACACAAAATGGTCCTCCGGAAAACGATTTAAATAAAATTAAATCAAAATAGAAAATAATACCAACATCAAGAGGTCGGTTTTTATTGTAATTCATTTTCTGGGAAAAATTCCGACCTCTTGAGGTTGGAATTTGGTTTACCCGCAAATCGCAAACCGACCTCCGCATGTCGCTTTTAAAAGTAATTAGATGAAATCAAAATACCGACCTCCGGATGTCGCTTTAATTAATAGTCGAAATAAAAATACCGACCTCATGAGGTCGGTATTTTAATTACATACTATTTAATTTTTACCGACATTCGAAAGTCGGTATTATGAAATATTTAATTGAGAAAAAATTCCGACCTCAGGAGGTCGGAATTTTTAATGAATTACAATAAAAACCGACCTCTTGATGTCGGTATTATTTTCTCAATTAAATATAAAAAATACCGACCTCATGAGGTCGGTATTTTATATTAATTTATTTTTACTATTTAATTTTACCGACATACGGAAGTCGGTATTATAATTTTTTTTTGTTTTTTATTTTACACAAAGCCTATTGATAAAAAATAAAATATTGTTATTTATTTATTTTTTTAATACCGACATCAAGAGGTCGGTTTTTATTGTAATTCATTTTTTCCGAGAAAATTTTCGACCTCCAGAGGTCGGAATTTGGTTTTCCCTCTTTTCGCAAACCGACCTCCGGATGTCGCTTTTAAAAGTAATTAGATGAAAAAAAAAATACCGACCTCCGGATGTCGCTTTAATTAATAGTAATAAGATGAAATAAAAATACCGACCTCCGGATGTCGCTTTAATTAATAGCAATTAGATGAAATAAAAATACCGACCTCATGAGGTCGGTATTTTAATTACATACTACCGACATTCGGAAGTCGGAATTATAAAATATTTAATTGAGAAAAAATTCCGACCTCCTGAGGTCGGAATTTTTAATGGATTACAATAAAAACCGACCTGTTGATGTCGGTATTATTTTCTCAATTAAATATAAAAAATACCGACCTCATGAGGTCGGTATTTTTATTGTAATTCATTTTTTCCGGGAAAAATTCCGACCTCCGGAGATCGGAATTTGGTTTTTCCACTTTATTTTGCATAAAAACCGACTACTTGTAAATACCGACCTCCGGAGGTCGGAAATTACCGACCTCCATTTGAGGTCGGAAATTTTTAGGTCGGTATTCACTGTTTTTTTAGTAGTGTCTTGGGATAACTTATTCCCAAACAAACAACAACATGTACTACAAATCAAACACAAACAAACATATATATTCAATAAAATTCCTATACCTTCAAGTTGAGTACAAACAAGAAGATATACTTAGTGAACGTTTTTATATCTTATAAATGAGTATAATAACGGAGTAGAAATTTAAAGATTTAATCTTCACACAACATAGAATACAAATATAATAACAAATTATTTTTAAATTTCTTTAGCTTATTAATTTCCTGAATTACAAACCGTAAAAAAAAAAATGGATGAAGTAAGAAAGAAAATCTAAGACCACAATTTGATTATGTGTTTTGTAAGAAATTTACTCCTCTCACGAATATGCAATATTTAGAGATTAATTTCTACCAAAATAGAACATAAATATATGTGGGGTCCAGCCCCATTATTGACTTCAACAATTGTTGCATGCAATTGTCAACGGTTGACAAATTTTTAGTGGCAATAAATGTTGAGAAACACAACAATTAAATATTTTCGGTGGCACAACTTTGACATTGTGGATGGTGTTGAAATTTGTAGTTGCAAATTTCTTCTATAAAAGGATCTCATTAGCTCATTTGTAAAATACATCAATTCACATAGAAAGAAAAATATAGAGAGTTGTGAGGTTTTCATAGACTATACAAGAAAATAGTCTGTGAAGAAAAATAGAGTGTGACTGATATTTTTAGTAAGGTGGAAAATCAAAAGAGTGTTATTACTTTTGAGTGTGTAGTAGTCATTTTTGAATATTGTATTCGTGACTACACAGTGTAAAAATTTCTTACTATAGTGATATAAGTTGCTCATCTTGGCCCGTGGTTTTTTCCCTTATTTAAAAGGATTTTCACGTAAAATTATTGGTCTCATTATTTTTATTATTTTGACCATATATATTTTTGTGCTTGTCCTCGTTTTCCCAACAATATATTCTGTAAAAATGATACTTCAATTTACAGAATTTCAATAAACTCAAGTGGCAGAGAAAATCAAATCACATATTGTATCCTTAACATTTTTTAAATTTTAAAAATGATGAAGAATGTAGTGATGAAGATAGGGAGACTTTTTCTAAAATAATATTTTTTTAGAATTGGGACTTCACAGGCCTATTCGTAAAGGAAGTGTTTGATTGAGGTCATTACCGTTTGATATCTACTTACCAAAACACTATTTTGTCTTTAATTCTTGATACAAACATCATAGTATAAATTCGGATAATAAATTATCATTTAAAACCCTTAATAAAAATAGTAGTTATTAGATTTCATTAGCAAATTGTAAATTCTTCCACACCACACTTTTTATGGAATTCGTTCAAATCTTTTTGGGTTAGTATATTTTGATAGTGACTGCCTTATTTTACTTTAAGAATTTAATTTTGAAGACATCAGGAGATACCTCTGGTAATTCTCCTACACAAGTGGTTGCTTCCAACTCTTTATAAAGAAGGGATAATGTTAGTTTGATTGCTTTTGAGGAGATATTCGGTATATTTTAAGCTAAATACACCTAGTAAAATCTTTAAAATGATATTTTGGTATTCATGAGATAGAACTGCGAACAATTCTTTCAAGTCAAAAAAATGCAATATCGTGCTGGTGATGATGTTAAAGTTAGCTCTTCCACCTAGTGAAGGATGTCAAATGGCCACAACAAGTCTCACTTGTGTAGTTGCAACTGCTGCAACAGTACAATGTCTATAACAATTTTACGTCTCAAATCTCTCAATGAATGATCAAGAGAAAGCAAAACCAAGGTCTTTACCTAACTTCGTTAATTGGGCATACACTAAAGATATAATCTGTAATGGACAAAAATAACAAATCAGAGTGATATGAGAAGTAATGATTACTCGAGGATCTTTCAATAAAAAGTAATTTTAATTCTGCACTCCATAACAATCATGTCAAAATTTGATATCTTCCAAACTATACCTTTTGAAGCTTGTATAAACTAGTCATTGTCAAATATTGATCCAACAAGGATTGAGTGAAATTCCACAGAGAGCGTAGCGAGGAATTACAATTTATACGAGAATTAAATCTTCTGATCACTATTTTGAATGGGGGTGGTTATTGAGAATATTTATGAACTATTTTTAATCTATGACTATGATTATATTGTTATCAATAATTAAAGAACTAGAATTGTGGTTCTTTAGATGTTTGAATTCAAGTAGATGGATTTTTATTCAACTCCTTCAGGTATGTTCAATGTGTAAAACATGAATCTATACATATTCCTAAAGTATTTCAACCCAGTTAGACGAAATTTACCCCAAGTCCATTCGACATTTGGGTGTGTATTGTGAACATCAATAAAGGTTTCAGGTTAGCTTTTCTATAACTAGATCCAATTATTAAATGGAGGTTGATAACCCCAAATCCCTATTTATTGCTAGTTATTTTTCTCTTTTGGTCTTCAAGGATCATCATTTGTACTCAAGCAAAATATCCTACAAACACTATCAAATTATGCAATGAGGACACCACAAACCTATGAAATTTATGCAAAATGAATCGCAAATCCATGACACACACGCGCGCACACGTACTCACGTACGCGCTATAACGGAGTAATTTCAACTGTATTTTCTTGCATAATTGCTGACTCTCCATTAGCCTTCTTTTCAGTTTTCCTCTTAAAATCAAGGCAAACAATTAGATCTTTTAGCCCCATCTCTTTGTGTTTATGTTTCAACTAATTTTTAACGTCTCCTAATAAAGAAGATAACTTTTCTATAAAAATATATATTTCTACTTGAAATGTTTCATTCACGACCATTTCTTCGATACTAATAAAATAATGATTAGTAAGATAATCATAACTATTAATTAAAATATTAATTCAAATCATGCCTAACAAGATATTATAAGTAGGGGTGTTCACGGGTTGGTTTGGATCAGTTATTGGTCAAAATAAAAATCAAACCAACTTAATCGGTTTTAAAATTATCAAAACCAAACCAAACCAAGTATAATATACATTTATCTGTTTGGTCATTATCGGTTTCGGTTTGATTTGGTTCAGTTATTCGGTTATTAACCATACACAAAAAATAAAAGAAACAATTCATTTAAAATGTGAAAAAAGTGATAACAATCCATTCAAAATAAAAACTAGTTAGAATGACTTAAATTAGTGAACTTTCGATCACTAAATTTACTATCAATAAAGCTTTAAAATTCACTATATTGGCCTAGAAGGAAGAAACAATAACATTTTCAGTCCCACAAAGAATTGCCATAGACACTCATATACATGAAATCAATAAGATAAATGTTTCATCTTGGGCATTTTTGCTTTCAATAAGTAAATTATAAAGAAATTTTAATGAAAATATGTATAAGATCTTTAAAATTGTTTATAAAAATAATATATTAAGTATGTATATTAATAAAATATATGTATATAATTCATCGGTTCGGTTCGGTTATTTCTTCGGGTTTTTAGAATAAAACCATAACCAAATCAAATACTATCGATTTTCAAAAATCTAAAACCAAATCCAAATAAAATTGGTTTTATTTTATCGGTTTGATTTGGTTTTTCAGTTTGAATGGGTTTTTATCCAAACCGTGAACACCCCTAATTATAAGTACAAACAACAGGATATACTACAAACAAACATATATATTCAATAAAATTCCTATATCTTCAAATTGAGTACAAACAAAAAGATATACTTAGTGAAGGTTGTTGAAAATAATAATTCAAAGTTAGAGTAGGAATCCTAAGTTATTTAGGATTTGTTATTTATGATATTTACTTATATATGTTTGATTAGTATTTGTTAGTTAGAGTAGTTCCTTGTCCTAGTTTAATTTGATTTTTACCTTTAAAATAGGAATGTTACTAATTATTTTCAATATACAGAAAATATAGAAATATACAGAAATAGATTCTTTTGAGTTTATAATAAAATATTTTCATTCAAATTGGTATCAAAACTAGTAAGTTTCACCACCAAATAACATATAAGGCATCAAATATGTTTCCGCTAATTTCTTCTCCTATGTTCAAAGGGTAAAATTATCAATTATGGGTTGTGAAGATGAAGACATATTTACAATTTGTGGATCTATGAGATATTGTTGAAGAAGATGGTGAACCATCACCACTACCTGCCAATCCAACTTTGGCTCAAATAAAAAATCATAATGAAGAAAAAATTAAAAAGTTTAAAGCAATGAATAGTTTATATTCCTCAATATCTGAAGAAATCTTCACAAAAATCATGGCATGTAAAACTCCAATGGCAATATGAAATTCTCTAAAGGATGAATATTTGGGCAATGAGCAATCAAGGTTAATGCAAGTTCTGAACCTTAAAAGACAATTTGAGATTCAAAAGATGAAAAAACCAGAAGGAATTAAAGATTATGTAGGCAGACTCACATCAATTGCCAACAAAATTAGATTGTTTGGTGGAAAAAAAAATTGATACCAGAATTATTGAAAAAGTTCTTGTAACTTTACCTGAAAAGTTTGAGTCCAAGATTTCTTCACTTGAGGAGTCTAAAGATCTCTCAAAAATTTTAGTGAATGATTTGGTAAACGCTTTGCAAGCAGTTGAGCAAAGAAGAGCAATTAGAGATGAACAAACAACTGTAGAGGCTTTTGCTGCTTATCAAGTGAATCAATCAGAAAGAATAAATTTCCACCTTGCAGTATATGTAAGAAAAATAATCATATGGAAGATGATTGTTGGTTTAAAAGCACCAGACCCAAGTGTTTTAATTGCTAAAAATTTGGTCACCTTCAAAAGGATTGCAACTTTAAAGAGATCCACGCAAATGTGGCACAAGAAGAAGAAACTCTTCTCTAATTAAGAGTTGGTGAAAGGTAAAAAAAACACAAAAAGAAAAGGAGTTGATGGGAAGGGCATCAACGAGAGTTGGAGAGAGAGTGCTCCAGCACAAAAAAAAAAAAGAACAAAAAAGAGACGTTGATTGGAAGGGCTTCAACCTTGGAAGTTGGAGAGAAGTGCTCCAACACAACCCAAGAGAAAAAATATTGTGAGTTGGAGAGAAAGTGCTCCAACACTTGGGAGTTAGAGATAATTGTTCCAATACAACCAAGAAAAAAAATATCCTGAATTGGACAGAAAGTGCTACAACACTTGGAAGTTGGAAAGAAGGTGCTCTAACACAACAAATTTTTTTTGAAGAAATGTACTCCAACAACTAAAAGATTGAAGAGAAGTACTCCAATACAGCACAATGAAAAGAAGAAAAAGGCAAGAGTATACAACTTTGAGTTACGGGAGAATGTTGGAAATAATAATTCAAAGTTAGAGTAGGAATCATAAATTGTTTAAGATTTGTTATTTATGGTATTTACTTATTTATGTTTAATTAGTATTTGTTACTTATAGTAGTTCATAGTCCTACTTTAATTTAGTTTTTACCTTTATAAATAAGGATGTTACTAATTATTTTCAATATACATAAAATATACAGAAAATATAGAAAACATAAAAATATACAGAAATAGATTCTTTTGAGTTTATAATAAAATATTTTCCTTCAAACGTTTTTATATCTTCAAAATGAGTATAATAACGGAGTAGAAATTTAAAGATTTAA
Organism: Solanum verrucosum; assembly: GCF_900185275.1. Lineage (NCBI taxonomy): Eukaryota > Viridiplantae > Streptophyta > Magnoliopsida > Solanales > Solanaceae > Solanum > Solanum verrucosum. The sequence continues at coordinate 866,854 of NW_026020363.1, forward strand.
TCTTCACACACAAAATATAATACAAATATAATAACAAATTATTATTAAATTTCTTTAGCTTTTTACTTTCCTGAATTACAAATCGTAAAAAAAATAAAATGGATGAAGTAGGAAAGAAAATTTAAGACCACAATTTGATAATGTGTTTTTAAAAAAATTACTCCTCTCACTAATATTCAATTTTAGAGATCAATTTCCACTAGAATAGAACATAAATATATTTTGTAAAAATGGTACTTTAATTTATAGAACTTCAATAAACTCAAATGGCATAGCAAATCAAATCACATATTGTATCCTTACATTTTTTATACTTTTAAAAATGATGAAGAATGCAGTGATGAAGAGTGGGAAACTTTTTCTAAAATAATAAGTTTTCAGAATTGGGACTCCACAGGCCTATTCGTAAAGGAAGTGTTTGATCGAGGTCATTACCGTTTGAAACATAAATAAAAGTCAGCAAATTTTAAAATAAACTAATATTTATATCCGCGCATTGCACGGATATTTTTAAATATCATAATTTTAGAATTAAAATTATTGTATAAATTTTATTATTCACTTATTAATATTTTTATATTTTATTATTCACACGTTTCGATATAATAAATGCAGTGGTCAACCTCCTCATATGCATAGTTAGTATAAATATGAAAAATTTAGGCACTACAAAAAAATAAAAATAATGCATATTATATAAACTAAAAAATTTAAGATAGAGAATTATATGAGTAAGAATTTAATTATCCGCAGAGAGAGTAAATGAAAAAATTGAGAGTAATAGTAATTTTTAAGTCTTCTCCTATGATTTAAGTATCGTAAATCAAAATTAAAATTGCTCCATTTTTTTAGTAATGTTCTATTTTTTCTATTAAAGAAGCAAAACAAAATTTGAAATATATCTTTTGTTTCTTTTATTTTGATTAAATCAATTGTGTTTGACATTATTATTTTTTGTCCATAACGTTATTTTTGTTTAATATATTTTAATTTTCAAATTATTATCGATGTAGATTTTTAAAAAAAAACATTTGATGAAATTTTTTAGTTTTTTTTTAATTAATAAATTTATTTCTTTAGAAAATCTGCAAATTATTAATAATATATAACTTTCCGTTGGTGTTTCTTACAATTTTATTTGACAAATTTTTATATAATTATCTATAAAATTATTTGTTTTGAAGATAATTTTTTTTAAAATATTCAAACTAAAAAGTCGAGAATTATCTGGATGATAACATGTGGCACTATTTTACAAAATACGGATTTATAATATTTTAAATTTATTCTTTTAAAAAAAGATAATTCAAAAACATTTATGTTGATTTCTCTCACACACGCAGATATAGGTAAATGGGTGAAAAATTTTAGGGATAATTTAGGTTAGTTTATTTTGTCGATACTTATCTTTTTCTTTTCTTAATTTTACATATGTATTATAACTATCCATTTATTAACGTTTTCTTCTTCTTTCTTTTTTTGTCATGACATTTAATTTTTTTTTTTGTTTTAGTCTTGTTCTAAAACTACCAAGTGCCTTGGTATTAGGCTGCCACTTGGAATGGAATAATCCTTATTTAAAATTTATTTTTCTAAATTCATCATTATCTTTACTAATTATAATAATATTTTTGTAACGTAATGTGCATAACCTTTGAATATTATAAAACAAATAGTAATTGCATATCGTTATCACATTATCTATTATTTCAATTCTTTAATATTATTTATTAACTTTATATTATTGGTCAAATAAATTAATCAATAAATAGCATCACATTATATTTGTGTTATGCACTTTATATATTTTTTTAGTGTCATGATAGCATAGTTAATTTTCAATTGACCAATGAATAGCATTACAATATATCAAAATCACAAGGAATATTCTATTATAATGCATTTAATTTTGATAAATTTTGTGAAAATTATTACAAAAGAATTAGTACTCTTATCATAAGTCAAAAATAAATTAAAATTGCTTAATAATTACCATCACTATAACATATGATGAAAAATAGGAATTTATTGATTATTTTTTATTTTATCTTTATGAAAAAAATCTATATGTATGAAAGATTGGGGTTATTTAGTCTTTACCTTTCCGACAAAGCGTTTTTGAAGATTTGACATCTTAAACCTCTTGTCGATATGAGCCTTGAATACATATGTGTAATCAAAAGAAAGTCGATCATTTCATGATTTCACAATGCACATCTAATAATTGTTTCTTATTTTCATAAAAATAGAGTTTACATCTATTCTATTTCTACCCAAAATGCATTACATTAATTTTGTTACATCCCATAGTTTATCTTTTAACCTCTACCAAGATAACATAGAATCTTAGATAACTTCAACAAAAATTTGAGATCATTTGCATATATTTTTTTAATTAACTAAAATCATAATTTCTAAATTTTTGTATTAGATTTGTGATCATACTAATTTATTTTATGCTAAGATTGTAAATCTATACAAAAAGAGACGCGAATTAATAAAGTGAACAAACTTGTTAAATTCTCAAAAAATAATTATGAATACATACCTCTTGTATCGCTTTTATACTCTAAGGATCTTCTAAACAATAGAATTTCACTTTTTGAATTCAACGACACAAGCATTAAAATAATGTAGAGATTAAAATTTGAATTAAAGAATTTAAAAAATAAAATAAATAATAATAATTATACATATTACTCTCTTGGATCACCCATGCATTTGTTATACAGATAGTATAATAAGAGTGTGTGGCAAAAGCAAATGTCTAATTCTTGATATCCCAATTTTGTGTACCTACATAAATTTTGAAAAATATAAAAATTATAAGCCACTTAGTAGATGTTATGCCAAAAAAGTTATTGCTTGTAGTGTTGTATGCGGATTTTTTTAAATATGTATTATCATTTTAATTTTTGTAAAACGGAGAGAATAAGATTAAACAAAAAATATGATTAAGATACAACAAAAGTTTAAAGTGATATTAAATAATAATTTATTTTTCTAATTAAAGCTATGAAAAAATTAATGGACAAAATTCAATTTAGACATTCATTAACTGTTAACTAATTATTAAATAACATATATATTTTTCTGAATTTTCTCTTTTAAAACCATAAAAAAATAATTAAAGTACTTACAACTCCAACCCGTTGCAAGATTTGCAATGCAGCAACAAAACTACAAAATTAAAAGAAACAATCAAAGTAAAGCACATAATCACATTTTATCCAATCAAAATATATTTTTTTTAAAAACAAAATTTTCTTATTCATTTACTTTTCAGGAGGTAGAAATTAATATGTTATTCAAAATTGTTGGAAATTAAGTTAATCATATTATGAAAACACTTTCTATAGAATCCGGTCAATAATTTTATTTAAAAATTTCAATAATATACAATATACATCAATATTTTAAAAATATTAAATAATCTTTTTTTCTTTCTTCACCTAGCTTATCCGCAATCAAAGTATATTGTACCATTTTAATAATAAAACTCCTTGCACTTCTTATAGTTTATAGTAGAGAAAATAAAAAAGTTCTATAAAATTGTAATATGAAAATTTTCAAACAAATTATTACATGAACGTAAAAATAAGGAGGAGGATGATGATGACCCATCAAATTCTTGAATGTGAATAGTCATCGTAATTCTAATTCTCGTATTGGAGAATATAATGCTAAAATTTAAAATTTTAAAACAGAATAAAAATAGAGTTAACTGTAAATGTACCTTTTTCGCTTTTCTTTCATAATAGCTTTTAAGTTCTTGCAATCAAACATTAAATATATAACATAGTGATAGATCTATTTGTTGCTAAATGATTGACCATCATAAGAGAGTTTTAAAATGAAGGAAAAACAGTTTAGTATGAACTGATATACTATATTTAAAGATAATGCTAATCATAAAACAGTTTCATATTCAATTACTAATTTGTAGGATATGGATAATGATTACAAATATTTATTGTAATTTCTAAAACGGAAAATATTAGTAAATTTTTTATTTATTCTGACCTTTTTTAGTAATAATTTTAGTGATTTTTTTTGTAATTATTTTTCTATTCTATTTTTAAAAATATAAAAATAAATTACGTGAGAAGTTTTATTAAATTAAAACATGAAAACAATAGTTAATTTGCATTTTATAAGGAATAAACAAATTCAATTTTTAAAATTGTTATTTATTATTTATTATTAAGTTTTCAGAATTGGGAGTTTGGGACTCCACAGGCCTATTCGTAAAGGAAGTGTTTGATCGAGGTCATTACCGTTTGAAAAATAAATAAAAGTCAGCAAATTTTAAAATAAACTAGTATTTATATTCGCGTGTTGCACGAATATTTTTAAATATCATAATTTTAAAATTAAAATTATTGTATAAATTTTATTATTCACTTATTAATATTTTTATATTTTATTATTCACACATTTCGATATAATAAATGCAGTGTTCAACCTCCTCATATGCATAGTTAGTATCAAGAAATATGAAAAAATTTAGACACTACAAAAAATAAAAATAATGCATATTATATAAACTAAAAAATTTGAGATAGAGAATTATATGAGTAAGAATTTAATTATCCGTAGAGAGAGTAAATGAAAAAAGTGAGAGTAATAGTAATTTTTAAGTCTTCTCCTATGATTTAAGTATCGTAAATCAAAATTAAAATAGCTCCATTTTTTAGTAATGTTCTATTTTTGCTATTAAAGATGCAAAACAAAATTTGAAATATATCTTTTGTTTCTTTTATTTTGATTAAATCAATTGTGTTTGACATTATTATTTTTTGTCCATAATGTTGTTTTTGTTTAATATATTTTAATTTTTCAAATTATTATCGATGTAGATTTTTAAAAAACAAACATTTGATGAAATTTTTTAGTATTTTCTAAATTAATAAATTTATTTCTTTAGAAAATCTGCAAATTATTAATAATATATAACTTTCTGTTGGTGTTTTTTTACAATTTTATTTGACAAATTTTTACATAATTATCTATAAAATTATTTGTTTTGAAGATAATTTTTTTTAAAAAATATTCAAACTGAAAAATTGAGAATTATCTTGATCATAACATGTGGCACTATTTTACAAAATACGGATTCATAATATTTTAAATTTATTCTTTTAAAAAAAGATAATTCAAAAACATTTATGTTGATTTCTCTCACACACGCAGATATAGGTAAATGGGTGAGAAATTTTAGGGATAATTTAGGTTAATTTATTTTTCTCGATATTTATCTTTTTCTTTTTTTAATTTTACATATGTATTTTAACTATCCATTTATTAACGTTTTCTTCTTCTTTCTTTTTTGTCATGACATTTTTAAATGAATTTTTAATTATAAATTATTATTTTTTGTTTTAGTCTTGTTCTAAAACTACCAAGTTCCTTGGTATTAGGCTGCCACTTGGAATGGAATAATCCTTATTTAAAATTTGTTTTTCTAAATTCATCATCATCTTTACTATAATTATAGTAATATTTTTGTAACGTCATGTGCATAGCCTTTGAGTTTTTGCATATCGTTATCACATTATCTATTATTTCAATTCTTTAATATTATTTATTAACTTTATATTATTGGTCAAATAAATTAATCAATAAATAGCATAACATTATATTTGTGTTATGCACTTTATATATATTTTTTAGTGTCATGATAGCATATTTAATTTTCAATTGACCAATAAATAGCATTACAATATATCAAAATCGCAAGGAATATTCTATTATAGTGCATTTAATTTTGATAAATTTTGTGAAAAATATTACAAAAGAATTAGTACTCTTATCATAAGTCAAAAATAAATTAAAATTGCTTAATAATTACCATCACTATAACATATGATGAAAAATAGGAATTTATTGATTAATTTTTTATTTTATATGTATGAAAAAAAATCTATATGTATGAAAGATTGGGGTTATTTAGTCTTTACCTTTCCGATAAAGCGTTTTTGAAGGTTTGACATCTTAAATCTCTTGTCGATACGAGCCTTGAACACATATGTGTAATCAAAAGAAAGTTGAGCATATCATGATTTCACAATGTACATCTAATAATTGTTTCTTATTTTCATAAAAATAGAGTTTACATCTATTCTATTTCTACCCAAAATGCATTACATTAATTCTGTTACATCCCATAGTTTATCTTTTAACCTCTACCAAGATAACATAGAATCTTAGATAACTTCAACAAAAAATTGAGATCATTTGCATGTATTTTTTTAATTAACTAAAATCATATTTGCTAAATTTTTGTATTAGATTTGTGATCATACTAATTTATTTTATGCTAAGATTGTAAATCTATACAAAAAGAGACGCGAATTAATAAAGTGAACAAACTTGTTAAATTCTCAAAAAATAATTATGAATAGATACCTCTTGTATTGCTTTTATACTCTAAGGATCTTCTAAACAATAGAATTTCACTTTTTGAATTCAACGACACAAGCATTAAAAATAATGTAGAGATTAGAATTTGAATTAAAGAATTTAAAAAATGAAATAAATAATAATGATTATATATATTAATCTCTTGGATCACCCATGCATTTGTTATACAGATAGTATAATAAGAGTGTCAGAGTGTGTACCCTTCTTTATGTATAAATATGGCAAAAGCAAATGTCTAATTCTTGATATCCAAATTTTGTGTACCTACATAAATTTTGAAAAATAAATAAATCATAAGCCACTTAGTAGATGTTATGCCAAAAAAGTTATTGCTTGTATTGCGTTGTATACGGATTTTTTAAAATATGTATTATCATTTTAATTTTTGTAAAACGGAGAGAATAAGATTAAACAAAAAATATGATTAAGATACAACAAAAGTTTAAAGTGATATTAAATAATAATTTATTTTTCTAATTAAAGCTATGAAAAAAATTAATGGACAAAATTCAATTTAGACATTCATTAACTGTTAACTAATTATTAAATAACATATATATTTTTCTGAATTTTCTCTTTTAAAACCATAAAAAAATAATTAAAGTACTTACAAATCCAACCCGTTGCAAGATTTGCAATGCAGCAACAAAACTACAAAATCAAAAGAAACAATAAAAGTAAAGCACATAATCACATTTCATCCAATCGAAAAATATTTTTAAAAAAAACAAATTTTCTTATTCATTTACTTTTCAGGAGGTAGAAATTAATATGTTATTCAAAATTATATATATATATATTTTATTTTATTTTTTAACCGTGGTTTCCGGGTGTTGCTTTGCGAACCCGACTAGCTGTACCCACCGGGTCCCGCTGTTTCAAGGCGGGTGCACCACGGTTAGTTCCACGGGCCCTGGAGACGCGACCGGTTTGTAATGCCTCCAGTGGCCCTACTGGGGCTCGAACTGGCGACCTGAAGGACTTTGTCCTCAGGGCTTTACCAGCTGAGCTACCCCTCAGGGTTTATTCAAAATTATTGAAAATTAAGTTACATCATATTATGAAAACACTTTCTATAGAATCCGGTCAATAATTTTATTTAAAAATTTCAATAATATACAATATACATCGACATTTTAAAAATATTAAATAACCTTTTTTTCTTTCTTCACCTAGTTTATCCGCAATCAAAGTATATTGTGCCATTTTAATAATAAAACTCCTTGCACTTCTTATTTATAGTAGAGAAAATAAAAAAAAAAGTTATATAAAATTGTAATATGAAAATTTTCAAACAAAATTCTTACATGAACGTAAAAATAAGGAGGAGGATGATGATGACCCATCAAATTCTTGAATGTGAATAGTCATCGTAATTCTAATTCTCATATTGGAGAATATAATGCTAAATTTAAAATTTTAAAACAGAACAAAAATAGAGTTAACTGTAAATTTAACTTTTTCGCTTTTCTTTCATAATAGCTTTTAAGTTCTTGCAATCAAACATTAAATATATAACGTAGTGATAGATCTATTTGTTGCTAAATGATTGACCATCATAAGAGAGTTTTAAAATGAAGGAAAAACAGTTTAGTATGAACTGATATACTATATTTAAGGATAATGCTAATCATAAAACAGTTTCATATTCAGTTACTAATTTGTAGGATATGAATAATGATTACAAATATTTATTGTAATTTCTAAAACGGAAAATATTAGTAAATTTTTTATTTATTCTGATTTTTTTAGTAATAATTTTAGTGATTTTTTTTGTAATTATTTTTCTATTCTATTTTTAAAAATATAAAAATAAATTACGTGAGAAGTTTTATTAAATTAAAACATGAAAACAATAGTTAATGTGCATTTTATAAGGAATAAACAAATTCAATTTATTATTATTTTTCAAAAAGAGGCCACATCAACAGTTTGTGAGTACATGAATTTTAAAAACTATTTAAAAATTTTGTTTAGTTTTTAAAATTGTTATTTATTTATTTAGAAAATTATTATTTATTATTTATTATATTTAGAAATTTTGTGGTTCCGACATGTGGCACTTTTTCCTCTCCTATTATATATAGATAGATTATTTATTATTCATTATTTATTATATTTATTATTTATTATATTTAGAAAATTATTATTTATTATATTTAGAAATTTTGTGGTGCCGACATGTGGCACTTTTTCCTCTCCTATTATATATAGATAGATTATTTTTTATTTATTATATTTAGAAATTTTGTGGTGTCAACATGTGGCGCTTTTTCCTCTTCTATTATATATAGATAGATTATTTGGGCAGGAAATAATATCATAATTTAGAAAATAAATAATAAAAATTTATTACAATAAATTTGTCAATCAAATACTATATATAGTTAAAACAAGCCCAACATTTGCCTTATTAAATAATGTAATTAAGTAGGCAATGAGGTTGTTGGGGCCATATATAGAAGGCATACGTTTCGATAGCACAATGGCTACTTTGAGAAATGATATTTCTATAAAACTATCAAATAATTAAGGATGGGAGACTGAATTCAATAATAGAACTTAATCTCGAGATTATTTATATACCATTTATATATATAAAAAAAGTATATAATAACTAATTTCATAAAATATTTGAATCGAATGAATAGGTTTATGTATGTGATATTGATACTAGTGTTGATAATGAAAGATGACTATTAGAGTAGAAGGAAAGTTAAAAGCTATACGGAGGGTCCAATTTGATATTGAGAGGGTGGGGAGTATAGATTCTCTCAATTGTTACTTTATGATTAAAAAATGTTGAATCAGACTCTAGCTGTAAATGATGAAAGGGCCACATGAGGGTGAAAGGAGACATCAAGTGGGTCATTTCACTTCTTTTTTGGGGGCAAATCTCAACAATAATAGAGTCTTCATTAACAGCTCTCATTGATTTGACTATTCAATATCCAAAACAAAAAAATATTTGGCCTACAACAGTCTATTCAAAAGGAACACTGGGAAATCTGAGCAGATTTTGATTAAACTTATTAACATTATTTTTTATTGAAATATAAAGATTTATATGTTTGGTTGTTCATGTGGTAATGATGTTAAATATATTAGATGATGGCCCATTAATTAAAAGCTGTAATTGATAGGAAAGACATGGATGCAGCTCAAATAATGGCACAACATGAACACATGAAGCCTATATTTGTTGTTTTCTTCTGTCAAAGAGATTGATGTTACGTGAACAGAAATCCAATGTGACAAAAGGGGACTGTTCAGTCTAATGACCCTTAACTGTCTTAGTATGTTTGCATATGCATCCAATACGACCTGCCTGCCAATTCTACTGTGGGTCTCAACCTCATCAGACGCCCATACTTACTCTCTCATTCTTAAAACACAGTAACTAGTTTTTCGAAAAAAGTAAATAACTCTATTTATTTTTTGAATTGACTTATTTGAAGTAGTGTTTGTCTTTTGAAGCTTCTTGTTACTCGCGTGTTTGGGAAAAACAAAAAGTTTTTTAATCTCCTATTTTTAGGCCCAAAAGTCCAAAAATAAACTAACAATCAATAATTTGGTATGACTTATTTATGCTTAAAAACAAGTACTTATAAATGTTCTTTTAAAATTTTACCACAACGCTATAAAACTGCTTAAAAACATCTAAAATAAGACAATAGAACGGAGACTCAATATTGAATTTTTTTCTACTGCCTTTTTGTGATTTCAAGCTCTATTTCTGCATGAGATGCTGCAGAAAAAGGCAATCCTGAAATGTGAATAATTCATAAATTCAGCCAGTCGATAGTCCTTTTTTCCACATTCACAATTGTGGTTCAAGACTTTCACCTTGGAGGACTAAAAGAAAAACATATCTTTAAATATCCTGGCAGGGAATAGGCGTTTTTAACGGACCCTGTCAAGTAACCATACAAAAAGTGACTCAAAGTTGGAACCAAACATAATGATATCCAAAGCTTCGTTATCTTTTATAATTACTAATCAAATAATTGGTGCTCAAGCATCATCAAGTATTCTGCTTTATGAGCAAAGAAATCATTGAAATTATAGGAAAGTAAAGGTAAGGATATTGAAAAGATCTCATCTTAACAAATAAAATAGAAAGCAATAATAATAGCACATTAAAAAGAAGCTTCTTTAATTCATTCATTAGTACATCAAGGATGTGCCCCCCCTTTTACTTTCCTTCTCAACCTCTATTACAGTTGCTCATTTCTCCCTCAAATTGCAATCACACAGAGGAATTAATAACAAACATCTTTCTCCAAATAATTATAGAAAATAATATTATAAAAAAGAAAAGAAAAAGGCAATAAGTAAGAAAAACCTGCCTAGTTTCTATGGCAACAAACATTTTTCATATATCAATATAGTGGTAGTGCTGAAGGAGCCTGTTGGCTTCTCTTAGGCCACTAAAGTAAGCACCATGAGTTGTTGAATAATGAGTTCTATGTGTTGCTTCCCCTGCAAATAGAATTTGAAGTGGAGGAGAATTAAAACTATGATTGCTCCTTTTTGGCAATGGCTCAGCCATACTATCCAGATCATCTCCACTTGAACCAACTGCCACATAACTATATGATCCCAAGAAGAGTGGATCAGTACCCCATTGAGTCTTTAAAACCTTATCAAATTTGATGGCTGAGTTTGCATGCCCATTGCACAAGTCATGGGTATTGTTTTTTGAGTTTTCGAGTAAATTGGAGATCATTGTTGAGAATCCATCAATGATCTCTTCATCACTAAGTGATTCAAGCTCAAGAGCCTCTTCCCCTGCAAACCATGACAATAGAACATTTGAAGTTCCATAGATAGGACATAAAGAAGCTGTCCTCCTCATCCACCAGGGGATTCTTGGATGCCTTAGTTTTGAGTCTGACTGATGAAACACCATCTGCAAGTTGGGAAACTTCATAGCTTCATCCCTGTTTGGACTTAGTTGCAAGAATAGTTTGTTAACAACACCAAAACCAAGCCTTGAGATTGCTTCAGTCTTAAATCTAGGTAGTGGAGGACTAAACATACCAGTATTATCGCCAATCCCTTGTTTTAGAACACCAAGTGAAACTGTCACAATCACATGATCAGCATACATGATTGATCCATCACAAAAATGTATCTTTACTGGCTTAGTAACATCACAGTTTTCACCATCATCAGGTTGCCATTCAATTTTTGTGACCTTTCGGCCTAATTGAATCATACCAGCTGGCAGAACAGATGCCAAAGATTCAACTATAGTCGAGTAACCTTTGGCAATGGTTATCTCTTTCCCTGGAAACATGCGATACTCGCTTTCTGCATTAAAATCTAGAGTCTCCAAATCACCAGCTGATGTGTAAGTCCTTTGTGTGTTCTCAAGCATTGCAAAAATACCTTCCTCCAGTGATTTTCTTGTGCAGTTATCAAACCCCAGTGTTTCCTCTTGTTCTTTTATTGAACCCCAGTAAGCATCAAGCCCTTTCCTTAGGAAAGAACCAATACTAAGATTCCCTATGTTACTTTGAGGAAATTGGACATTAGGTTTCCCTTGAGCAAAATCCATCAGATTCTTGAAAAGGTTACATATGGGGTCAACAAGAGAAGAATTGAGGTGATAACCTCCTTCAGCTATTGTCAATGGGTCATCCAAGAACTCATCCATACACTCCCAAGGCTTCTCTGAATGAAGGGAGTTAATCTCTTGAGCTATCTTGTAAACAGGGCTACCCCCAATTCCATGGATCCAAGTAGCACCCATCTCAATTCTACTCCCAACAAACTCTGAAGTTATAATCCTTCCACCAATCCTATTACCACCCTCCACAACACAAAGCTCTATAAATTCTTTAGAGCCTGCACTTGTGTACAGCTTGTTAGCTGCTGTAAGACCTGCCATTCCTGCACCTATTATCACAACTTTTGGTTTCTTGGTCACCATTGTTATTTGTCTAGTATCCCTAGCCACAAGGAAGAAAGAGTAAAACAATTTTGTGAGGGGGTGGTATAAGAAGAGTTAATGAACAAGAATCAAATATATAAGAAGGGTACTACACATTCTGCCCCCTTTCTTTTACATAGTTTATTTCTCTAATAAAGATAGCCCTCTACTTTTCTTAGCCTCCACTATTAGTGTACTAATGCCACCCTCTTTAAACACCACTCCTACTTAATATATAAATATTGATAAACATGTCTGAGTCTGTATATATAAAGAAAAGAATAAAGAAAACAGCACACACACGAAAGCTTCAACAAATAATCATAAACATGTGTGCACATATTTATATTATTGAGTTCCTACTAAAAACATTAAAAGCATTAGTTAAGCAGTGTATATTGATGCCAAACCAATAATAGGTTGATGATGCATTTCACCAACCTCACATGTAAATCAGGTAAACAAAGGCCCACCAACTGAAACACATTAAATGGTCCTCACTAGTCAGTGAAGCACTGGCCATGAATATCTTTCAACCTAGTAATAAAGCTACTCATCAACTTCATAACTCTATGTTGACTTAGTATTAACAATGATTATCCTATTTTTGGTTGCACGTAACGTTCTCTTTTTGTTACTAAGCCATTTTCCGACTTTTATTGGACTTTGGTATAATTTTTAGAAACCTTAATACTTGTTTTAAGGTAACGCACTGACCACTTCATGATTTACTAGTTCTCAGACACGTGCTTTGCACGTATGTCCTAACTAAATAACACACTGATAGTAGAAATGAATAACAAAAAGTTCAAAGTGAAATAATGCAGGCTGAAATTCATGAATAATGCAAGTTTTCAAACGACTTCTTTGTTAAATGACTAATGATTATTTATTGTCTGAATCTATAAAATCAAATAACGAAAAATGGTTAGGTAGTTAAAGTGTAGAATGAGTAACATTTTGATATTATTAGGTACAAGCGTATGGATTCATCTGAAAACTCTGAAAGCTTATATAGAAGCAAGGATCCTTGACAATGATTTTTGAGGTTCCTCATTATAGAGATTAAACTCATTATAATTATTTGACAAAGACAAAGAAGCACAATAAAAGAAAAATTGGATAGTGCTTAAAAATACACGAAGAGGAATATATATTTTTATGAACAATCATAGAAAACGACCAAATAAAATGAACATACCTTTGTAGAAATCTTCAACTTTTCTTTATTATTTCTTCTAATGAGGAGTCAGGAAGGGGTTGATTATTCCATTTATAATAAGTTGATTAGTGAGAAAAATTTAAGATAACAAATAAGATGATTCATTATCTAGTTAAATTGGTAACGGAAGGAAATCAAAAGTTTTTTAGTTTATTATTCTTTCATTGGTAACCTATAATTACAATAATTAAAATAACACTCAATGTTGAAATTAAAATGCAACTATATATATATATATATATATATATATATATATATATATATATATATAGTACTATTATAGTAACTCAACTTTATAGGATTATTTTGGTATTTCAACTTTCAACTTTTTTTTGTTCCAACTTTTAGTAATATATGATTATAGGGAAAAGATTTTTGGGCGGAAAGCTTGTGAGCAGAATGTGCAAAGCAGGGACAATTAAGTCATCTCACATTCGATGCTTGAGGCAATATTGACAATTTCTACCCATTTTATTCTCGTTATACCCTTAACATCAAAGCTACACTTTAATTTGTTGGGCTATGGCACATGTCCCATGTCCCAGCCAAAGGACCACGACTTAATCCTATTTGAAAAAGGATTGTAGTTTTTCTCTTTTTTGGTTCCCAATCCTATTTCGAAAATTATTAAAATTTTAGTCCTATTTGGAGTTGGTTTTACCTTTAGGAAAAAATATCATTCTATAAATAGGATGATTGGAGAGAATTATTCAATTTCTCATTAGTATTTGTCGTTAAAAGACATTAGCACATAAGAGAGAATTTTTTAGTGAGCTTTCAACGAGAGAGAAGAGAGAAGAAAAGGATTTTTTTGTTGCCGTCTTTTTCTCCATCCAGCAACCTTCAGATTAAGTTTGGCAATCCATTAACCCTTGGGTCAAGCTTAATGTCCCTAAAACCTTAAATTTCGTTCTATTTGGGCGATCTAAAGTCCCATTGCGTGACTTTTCAACTATTTCAGCTAGGAGACCTCCCGATCACCGATTTGGTCGACCAGATTTATTAAAACGTCATTTTCTTTGATTTTTATAGTCCTCTTACATTCTCAGAAGGGAATTCTTAACCCTTTAGCCTCAATAATCTTCCCTAAGTCCATCTTACAACGTAATTACATCATTATACGTATAGCAACTCTCATAGTCTCCAATTCTCATTCTTACAAAGATAGAGAACTCCAAGAAAGGATTTCTCCAATTTCTCAAGACCAAAAGGCTCCAAGTTTAAGATTCTCTTCAATAATCCTAAGGTTTTCAATCCAAGATTCTTCTTCACTCTTCATGAAAACTGCAAGGAAGACAAAAGCTAGGGTTTCAACTCTTCCAATCAAGTTCTTTTTCAAATTTCTTCAAGAACATTATTTTTTCCAGGTATTTAAGGTTATTCATAGTGTTGGACTAGTTCATCCTCATGTGCTACCTCAAAATTTTAGTCAGTAAGAGTTCAGTTTAGTTTAGTATTCTACCCTCAGTTTTATGAAATTCTAGATATAAGTTGTGTTCTTGTGAGTTCTAAATTCTTAGATTATGAGATTGCAATATTATATGTATTGATATCCCTGAGTTGTTGTTATTCTTATATTTTGTATGAACCGTAGTTGATGAGAAGCCTTTGTGCCTTTATTTTTGTTCATTGATTTTTGAATTTTAAAGTGAGTTGAGGAGTATTTTAAAGTATCTTTTGAGAAGAGTTTAAGGGAATACAAATAGTTCCATAAGTACTATTTTCACTTACAGAAAATAACTACTTTTAAGAAAAACATAAACGGTTTTCAAAAACATTTCAGTCAGATAAAGAGAAGTTCAGGTATCCCTTAAAAAAGTACTATTTTTCATATTGAAAAGAGAATACAGAAGGGTATAAAGAGTTTCTAGAGTATTTCAGAAAGATCGGGTATACTTCAGTTACCTCTTTAAAGGTCTTTTTGAGTAATTGTCTCAACCCCAGTGATTATTTTACATGAGCATACATTTATATATTTTGGGAGTAGTAATATTAAGCTTCGATTCAGGGAGAGTTCAGATAACTCACAGCCCCCATAAACTACATAGCCAGTGTTGATAGGATAGTACCACAAAATGAGCAACTCCTCACCTGCCTCAAGAAGGCTTCTTAGTGGATCCATCAGTTCAATTACGTTCTATTCTCTGGTAAGGTATAGGGAGGCTCTCATAATGTGGGTTAGACTTTGTATCATCACGAAGCTCATAGTGATGGTTGTGGGTTAGATAAAATCCCCAGTAAAGTAAAGTAAAGTATATTTTTATTTACATTTTTCAGTTAAGTATTTACTATTGTTGCATTCTTACAGAAAGAGTTTAAATGATATTCATCATGATTTATATTGTTCTTTAGTTGAGTCACGTTCAATCTCTCAGTTTAGTTATTTCTTTTATTCAACCCTATTACCTGTACATTCAATGTACTGATGTCATTCGACCTGCATCTTTTCATGATACATATTTAGGTTCTTAAGATCATCAACAATTGTTCCATTAAGATCACATCATCCACTCGTCAGCTTTTGGTGAGACCTCCTTGCTTTCGGAGGACACAAGTTTTTTATGATTTGTTAGTAGTAGCATTTTGAGGTGTCATGGGTCTTATCCTGACAACTATCTTAATACCATAGAGGCTTCATAGATAGACAATTTTTGAAAGTCTTTCACTATTCAGTTTCAGATATTTTATTTAAAAACTTTATGTTTCATATTTAGTATTTTCAAACAGTTTTGAGATTCAGTAAGTTGTTTTAAACCATTCTTTAGTTTTGATGCTTGTGTATACTTGAGTTAGTCTTTTTCTTAGTAGTTACCCAGGACAAGGATATGCTTGGGGACCAAGAATGGTTCTCGAGTACCGACCACGTCTAGGTTGTAGGCTCGGGGAGTGAAAAACTTGGTATCAAAGCCTAAGTTCAAGTGTCCTAGGGTGTCTACGAAGTCGTGTCATTATTATTTATGGTTGTGAGGACCCCACTTCTATAAATGAGGGGTTACATACATTTAAGAAAAGTTTCATTTTTTCATACTCTTAATCATGCAATAGAATTGTGCCATAATGAACTTATTTACACTCGTGCATTTCTCAAATCCATTTGACTACCCTTCATACTCAAGGTGGTTGAAATAGCAACGCCTAGATTCTTATCAATTAGTTACTTTCATATAAAGTCTTCAGAATGTAAAGAGATTGCAGAGAGCTTGAGAGAATCCCGTTAGTGTGCATTAAGTGTAATGATTCAAAAGAATACACCTTTATTCATATGAATCATGCATCCAAGCTAAAGGCAAGATGTGCTCTCAAATTCTCTTCTTTAAAACCTTGTTTCAGGTGGTGCCTTTTATGAGGGAAATATGTTTTAGATGCTTGGGTAGTATTGCCACCAAAAATATAGTGTGATTTGCAATATTATGAGCTAGTAGTGATAGAAGTTCCCAAAGTTAGAAGTATACATTTAGAAGTGTATTAACCTAAGAGGTGGGAATAGTTATTGAATAAAGTATGTAGTTGTAGTCATTTACCTGTAAGTCATTAACGAGGTGTTTTTCCCTTATGTGTTGGATAAGGAACAATAATTTTATGTGGATTTCATTTATAGAAGATAAAGGAATAGTTACTGGTTAGGATGAGTTAGAGTATACTTGAACCAAAAATATGTTTATGTTGATGTGTCATTGTGGTAACTGAGACAAAGTATAGGCATAAAACATATAGATATAGTAGTCAAGGGGTGATAGATTTAAGATATGCTTATGATTTTGAAGGGAGAACACCATGATATTCATAGGGTTATAGAACTGATTAGACAATGAGGTATAGTGAATCAGTAAATAGTACCTAAGTTGTGAAAAAGAATGTGACGGTAATATGTAAATAGGTAAACTGGGAAATAAATATTGACTACTTATCATGAGGTCTTAGTGCGTGAGTTTTTGTTAATTTTATCTTGTGGTCGTAAGTTAGTATAATATGTGACCAATTATATTGATATCCATGTTTAGTACTATAGACATTAATCTTGAATTTGACACAAGTGTCGCGATAAAAATAATGGCAACATGAGGGAGATGATGTTAGTTTTGAGATTTGATCAGCTACATTTGACATAGAGTAGGTGGGGAATTAAGGTTTTAGTTTACAATGAATGTGATTTGTACAATTATTGTGTTATGACTCTTAGATAAGATCAATGAAGTATGTCTAAGTCATTAGATTAGCAAGAGCATTAAGAGGTGTACCAGAGATCCTATGTGTCAGAAAAATTTCTAATTAAGTTTATGATTTTTTTCATGTATGCCTAGATAGTATAGTTGAGTTGTCAACGTGGGGTAGGCTGATGTAAGCATTATTTATTACCCTTAAGAGTTTGGCAGAAGAGATTTTATATAGCCTAGACAATGATGAGCCTCTTCAATATAGTTCAAGTTTCCTCTAGTTAGGTAGATATCAGCTTAGAGATGCGATATTGATATATTAAGAAGGAGAAGTCAGACTATTAAGAGTTAGACTAAGCAACTTTATAAGCAAATGAGGAGATGTTAAGAGAAGTATCTAAGAAAGAGGTCTTAGAAAGAATCTTAGTACCTGTAATGGAGAGTGAGGTAACCATGAGATTATCCTTTCTTGAGTATTAGAGTAAATTGAATATACACTTGTTTAGGAAAGATAGAATATATATCCATATCTTTAGAGTATACGCTTCATACCTAAGTGGGGGATGATA
Source organism: Solanum verrucosum (assembly GCF_900185275.1). Lineage (NCBI taxonomy): Eukaryota > Viridiplantae > Streptophyta > Magnoliopsida > Solanales > Solanaceae > Solanum > Solanum verrucosum. Next base: position 885,160 of record NW_026020363.1, read on the forward strand.
GGATGAGAAACCAAGTCAAGTGTTAAGAATTAGATAACGATGTGTCCAGGATGAGTTATAATGTTATATCAATCCATTCATACTCTAGCGTATTCCTCAAAGTTCGGTCATTATGACATTCTATTGATTTTTCTAATAACAGAGTTGTGTCCATGACCTATGCTCATACACTTCAGAAAGATTCACATCTATGTTCAGTTCCCAAAATGAGGGGCAAAGACTTTAGCCTACTGATCTCAGTCTTACTCCATAAAGTTATGGGTATCAGCCTCATGTGTAAACCTATTTATATAAGCACTTGTGTTTCATAGTATTCTTTGTCTTGTGAATTTTACACTTTACTCTAAATGGCTAGTAACATAATGTTACATCATTCATATTCTTATAACAAATTTCTCGAATGAATTGTTCTTATGATCTTTTGCATTAATCTCTCTCAGTGATCCTTTTAGTTTTGATAATGTTGTTTAGTGATAGTAGTTGAGTGATGATAGAAGAAGAAGGTTGATGTTTCTTATGTTGGTAGTGGTGGTGTGCTTAGTTTATGAAGGTGGAGGAATAATGAGATGAAGTTTTACTATAAATAATAGTTAGATGGGAGTAGCTAGTGAAATTTCAATTGGTAAAGATGATGAGAGAATGAGATTTATTTAGAAAGATTTGTTATTAGGAGTCCATGGAGTGGTTATAGTTCTAGGGTTGAATGTTGTATTGATAGCATGTAGGTGAATGCATAATGCATTAGGTGTTTCTTGATTAGGACTTGAGGTTGGTTAAATGCAGTGGTAAGGAGTAGTATTCTTGGGGTGAGATTCCCTATAGAGGTATAAAACCTGAATCTTATGGTTTATATTAGCATAAACATCTCATGTTTCGCAGCTTGTGAGTTAGAGTTAGGCTTGAACAACAGTAAGAGAAGGAAGCTTGACTTAGACCTTAGTAAGAGTAGTCATATACCCTTATAGGATCTACGATTTGCAGCTAAAGAGGTGTGGTGTTCAGAAAGGAAAGCATGGTTAAGAGATGTTGCTAGGCTTAGAAGCTAACATTTGTATCGTTGAAGGCCTAGTAGTCCTATTCTTACTTCGTGCACATATGCCATTGTTTCATGTCAAATAGTTTGAGATAGAGTGTGACTATGTTATAACTCACATCGTTTGTGACTTATGTACTCTAGTCCAGTTTAAAAACTCTTAGTATGAATCAGTTCCACCTATGGTATTAGGCAAGTTCAAAGTCAAAAAGATAGTAAGAGTAAATCCTTTCGTTTCCATTGTCACGACCCAAGGTAGACCCTAGGTGTAACATGGCGTATAGAACCTTGAGAGGCCCTACACAAGCCACTTAGCATACATCATACAAGATAATAGAAATTTAAGAGAATTTAAAAGACAATTTCCAAACATAAGAGTTTTATAAAATGAAGCCAAAGTCTAACAATGTCTCAAGCCATCTAGTACTAAAGAGTGATCGGGACATAACCTGTACATCATATAAAAAAATTAAATGTAAAGACAATATGAAATAAAGGCTTGGTCCTTGAAACATGAGGACTCACCAATGTCCAATATATACTGAGTGATCCCTAACCACGAAGGTGTGAATCTGGAGCGCCGGACCCTACATTTGGGAGAATGTAGGTAAGAGTATGTGTTAGTACAAAAATGTACGAAGTATGATAGCAATGCATAAAGTATGAAAATCATTCTAAAAGGGACCTTTTGATGATGTGCAACGACCAAGCTAAAACATGAGATAAAAGAGTTAGAAACATAAGTCATAATAACATGGTCAATGCAAGCTAACATCTTTAAAACATTTGTGAGATACTTTTTGAAGTAACCTTGATTCATTAATGTGGGAGATTTACCTTTAACCTACATTTAAGACCATATGAGCTATTAACATGGAATCTGGTGTCTACCCCACGCTGAAAAGAGGTGTTCTCACTTGCCAAGGTAAGAACCATGAACTTCTAGCTTACATGGATACACTAGCTAATGTCTATCTAGATAACCTATGGTGGCACATAGTTTATAGGACATGGGTAATCGCCACTTGTCCACTCGGTGCTAAGCATAAATCCCTTGGAATATTTCTATGCATTGATTTTTGAATTTTAGAGTCAGTTCAAGAGTATTTTAATGTATCTTTTGAGAAAAGTTTAAGGGAATACAAAAGGTTCCAAAAGTATTATTTTTACATTTAGAAAGAACAACTATTTTATGGAAAGGTGTAAATGGTTTTAAAAAAACATGCCAGCCAGATAAAGAGAAGTTTAGTTACCCTTTTATAAATTATTATTTTTTACATTGAAAAGAGAATAATATTTTCTGAAGAGTATAAAGAGTTTCTACAGTATTTTAGGAATATTGAGTACAATTCAGTTACCTCTTAAAGAGGTTGTTTTGAATAGCTATCTCAATGATTATTTTATATGAGCATGCATTTATATATTTTGAGAGTAGTATTGATCCTTGATTAAGGGGAGAGTTCAGATAACTAATAACCCCCATAAACTACGTAGCCATTGTAGATAGGATCGTCTTGTAAACCGAGTGACTCCTCACTGCCTCAAGAAGGCTTTTTAGTGGATCCATCAATTGAGTTGCGTTCTATACTCCAGCAAGGTATAGGGCGGCTCTAGAAATGTGGGTAAGATGTTATATCATCATGAGGCTCATAGTAATGGTTGTTGGTTAGAGAAAGTCCTCAGAATATAAAAGAAAATTTCCAAACATAAGAGTTTTATAAAATGAAGTGAAAGTCTAATAATGTCTCAAAGCCATCTAGTACTAAAGAGTGATCGGGACGTAACCTATACATCACATACAAAACAGAAATCTAAAGATACTATGAAATAAAGGCTTGGTCCTCGGAACATGAGGACTTACCAATCTTCGATATCTACTAAGTGATCCCTAGCCACGGAGGTGCGAATCTGGAGTCCTAGACCTTACGTTTGGGAGAATGTAGGCAAGAGTAAGCGTTAGTATAAAAATGTAACAAGTATGATAGCAATGCAAAAAGTATGAAAATCATGCTAAAAGAGACCTTTTCATGATGTGCAATGACCAAGCTAAAACATGAGATAAAGGAGTTAGAAACATAAGTCATAAGAACATGGTCAATGCAAGCTAACATCTTTAAAACTTTCGTAAGATACTTCTTGAAGTAACCTTGATTTATTAATGTGGGAGATTTATCTTTAACCGACATTTAAGACCATGTGAGCTATTAACATGGAATTCGGTGTCTACCCCACACCAAAAAGAGGTGTTCTCACTTGCCAAGGTAAGACCCATGAACTTCTAGCTTACGTGGATCCACTAGCTAATGTCAATCTAGAAAACCTATGGTCGCACATAGTTTATGAGACATGGGTAATCGCCACTTGTCCACTCGGTGCTAAGCATAAATCCCACGGACTATTGATTATTCTTAAAGAGCTGTGGATAATAAGAAACACGGTAAGAAACATACGAGTAGAAAATTAAGAAAAATAAGAAGAAAATTAAATAAATTATATCCGGAATATAAACAACTTAATATCACAAAGACTGATAATGAAAAATTAGATCAATTAATAAATAATATATCTAAAATAGAATATAAATATATTCAATATTTTAAAATACAATGAATAACAAGAATAACGAATATAGACAAAAACATAATGAAATAATTATAGAAAAACGACAAGAATTAGAACATAGGCAAAATAGACTTAACAATAATATATTCGCAGGAATTTGTCACAAATCTATAGTAGCACAAAGAAAAACTATTTTATATCTAGAAATACAAATAAATAACTTAGAATATAAACTACAACATAATTTATAAATGAATAAAGAAGAATACGCAATAGATGAAAAAACATATGAAAATTATGACGGATTAAAAATAAAGATAATATTTTCTAATCTAGGAAGAAGATATAAGAAAATAGGTGACAATATAAGTTTAATGTTAGAAAAAGAAACGGTAAAACTAGAAGATAGTTTAACTGCTATGGTAAGAATAACAAAAGAAAATGAAGAAATAGATAGAAGAACGGAAATTGAAAAAATAAAACAACAAGCAAAAAAGGAAGTACAACAATTAGAAGAAGTAAAAAATACTAAAATAATAGAGCTAGAAAAAGAGCTAGCGATATTAAAAGAAATGTATGAAATTAAACAAAAAGAAAAAGAACAAAAAACAAAATTAGCAAATGAGATAATTAAATTTAAAGAAAAATTGCAATTACAAGATGAATTAGGAGAAAAAGAAGAAAATAACCAAGATAATCTACCCGAAATAAGAGTTGATGAAATAAACGATGATGATCTAGAACAACATTCGGAAACAAGCGAAACATATACGGAACTTTTAGCAAACATAGATAATACAAAGAATTTAGAAGTAAATACAAAAGACGTAGACATGGACGAAAAACCTAGCACATCAGGAGTAAAAAACCCAAAAAATTTTAATCCAAAATATTATAATGAAAATTATGAACAATATGATAAAGAAAAAACTACATGGGATAAAAGATTAAATAAAAAATGGACGCCTAAACCAATAACTGGACAACATGAATTTTTAGATTTAGACTGTGTAGCAGACATAAATAAAACAATCCAATTATAGGTAGGATACATATCAAAACAATTAATAGATAACAAGATAGTAATAGCAGAGGCACCAGGATACATAAAAAGAACACTAATAGGAATAGTAAAATTATGGCTACAAAATTTAACAAATGAAAGCTTAACAACTTTAAGAAATAATAAAAAATTTGATGGTGGAATAGCCACTACAACCATGGAAATATTATATAAATATGAAATAACTATAAGAAATGAATTTAGTAGTATGACAACAGAAGTAGAAGAACAAAATAAAGAAAAAAATCATAAATCGAAATCTAATGACAAAATTAGCAATATGTAATATGTGTTACATAGATGAATATACATGTGCATTTAGAGAATATTATTATAAAGGAACATATAGCATAGAAGAAAGTAAAGAAATAAGAAAATTATATTTTACAAAATTACCAGAACCTTTTAATTCAAAAGTAATAAAAAGTTGGAATGAAGTAGAATTAACAGATACCTTAGGAGCTAGAATAAAATTCTTACAACGATGGTTTATGGAACTATGTGAAAAACATAAAGAAGAAATAAAAATGGAAAAAATATTAGTAAAAAACTTGGCATGTTACAAAAATAAGACAATACCTCAATTTGGTTGTACGGATAGGTATTATAAAAATAAAAAGAAATATAATAAAAAATACAGATCAAAATATAAATATAAAAAACCAAGAAGAAGGTACTATGTAAAAAAATACAAAACCAAAAGACCATATAGACCAAAAAGAAAACTAACGGAATGTACTTGTTATAATTGTGGAAAATTAGGACATATAGCTAGAGATTGTAAATTACCTAAAGATCCAAAGAAAAAACAAATATCAGAAATAATAATAGACGATGAAAAATATACACAAATAGAATACGTAGATTATGAATTAGAAAGCAATGATAGTGTATATATGAATTATCGGAAAATGAAATAGATAATGACATAGAAATAGAAAATGAATTCTATAATATAACAAATGACTGAAGCAGATATACAAACAATAAATAAAGAAGAAAATCAAGACGAAGAATATTTTAAACAGAAAATAATATTTGATAATAGTATATTTGAACAAATAAAAGGAAAAGAATTAGACCTAAGCGTAGCAAAAATATTCGAAATACCAACAGTAAGAAACCGGTTTAAACGACAAAAAGAAGAATATTATGTAGTAAGTCAAAGAGAACATATCATAGATTGCAAATACACTAAAGGAAATGCCAAAATACCAATAATAAATAAACGAATAATAAATAAAGAAATACAAGATATTAAGGCTAAAAATCCAATTAAATATGTACATTTAGGAGGAACATAAATATTAATAAAAACATGTTTTAGAGAAGGAATAGATACACCCATAGAAATATACTTAGCGGATGATAGAATTATACAGCCCGTAGAAACAAGTATAATAAGTGCAGTAAGAGGTAACCTCATATACCAAAAATTCAAGTTTATAATAAGTGCTAACTACTCAGTAGCAATAAATGACAAGAATATAGATAAATCACTAGTATTATACTGACGAATGTCAGGGATAGAACTAGCCCCAGGAAGTAAAATATTTACAGCTAGATGTAAAAACTTATATGTTCTAACAACAAAACATAAAATAACAGCAAAAAATAAAATAGATAAAATAAAAATAGAAGATCCCTTTGAAAGAATAGTTACAGTCATAGATAAAAACGATTATAGTTATAATGAAATTGATATAGAAGAAGATTTAGAAATAGTAAAAGAAAGACTAAGCACATCGAAAAGGATAAACAATGAGATACCCCAAATATCATCTAAAATGAGTACCTCAAGGAGAATAGATAAAACCCCACAAAAATCAATAGAAGAAGATATAAAACCACATCATTACTACATAACGGGAATAATGGAACAACGAAAATATTTAATATTAATAGATACAGGACGAGAAGAAAACTATATTATAAGAGAATTAGTGACGGAAGATGAAATAATAACTATTGAACAATCATGCTCCGAACTACCAAAAGCATTAATGTATACTGAAGAAACTACAGAAAAGGAAATAATCATCGGAGGAGTACCAATAGTAATAAAATTCAAAATATATCAAGGAAATGAAAATATCATTTTAGGAATAAAATGGTTGGAACAAGTAAAACCATATAATCTAGAAGACAAACAGTTAACAATAAATTATGAAAATAAAAGAGTAATAATAAAAAGGACTATTGTATGATAAAAATATGAAAATAAAAATATGAAAATATATATACTTGCAAAGATAATAATAGAAGGATATTACAACCGATATTATACACCAATGATAGATACGGGAGCAGAAGCTAATATATGTAAATACAATTATTTACCAGAAGATAAATGGGAAAAATTAAAAACACCGATAGTAGTAACGGGATTTAATAATGAAGGAAGCATGATCACATATAAGGCAAAAAATATAAAAGTACAAATATGGGATAAGATATTAACTATAGAAGAAATATATAACTTTGAATTAACTACAAAAGATATGCTATTAGGAATGCCATTTTTAGAAAAATTATACCCACATATAATAACAAAAACACACTGGTGGTTCACAACACCGTGTAAACAAAAAATAGGAGCAAAAAGAGTAAATAATAAAAAACGAAAAACAACAGAATGGATAAAAGGAAGTGAAAAAATTACACAAAAATTAGAAAATATAAAAGAAGAAGACCCTAAAATAGAATTAATTATATTCTCTATAGATAAAGTAAAAATAATTCAAGATAAGTTAGAATTATTATATAGTGAGGATCCTTTACAAAGATGGGAAAAACATAAAACAAAAGTAAAAATTGAGCTAATTGATAATAACAGTATAATAACCCAAAAACCATTAAAGTATAATTTTAATGAATTAACCGAATTTAAGATACATATAGATGAATTACTAGAAAAAGGATATATACAAGAAAGCAATAGTAAGCATACAAGCCCGACATTTATCGTAAATAAACATAGTGAACAAAAAAGAGGAAAAAGTAGAATGACTATTGATTATAGAAATTTAAATGCAAAAACTAAATCATATAATTATCCGATACCAAATAAAATACTAAAGATAAGACAAATACAAGGATATAATTATTTTAGCAAATTTGATTGTAAATCAGGATTTTATCACTTAAAACTAGAAGAAGAATCTAAAAAACTAACAGCATTCACTGTACCACAAGGATTTTATGAATGGAATGTATTACCATTTGGATATAAAAACGCACCAGGTAGATATCAACACTTTATGAACAATTACTTTAAACAAATAGAAAATTGTGTAGTGTACATCGATGATATATTATTATATTCTAAGACACAAGATGAACATATAAGATTATTAGAAAAATTTATACACATCATAGAATATTCAGATATAAGTCTAAGTAAAAAGAAAGCTGATATAATGAAAAATCAAATAGAATTGTTAGGAATACAAATTGATAAAAACGGAATAAAAATGCAAACACATATAGTAAAAAAAATAATTAACTCAAATGAACAACTAGACACAAAAAAGAAATTACAATCATTCTTAGGACTAGTAAATCAAGTAAAAGAATACATACCAAAATTAGCAGAAAATTTAAAACCATTACAACAAAATTAAAGAAAGATATAGAATATCAGTTTGATAAAAAAAACCAAATACAAATACAAAAGGTAAAATTATTATGTAAAAACTTACCTAAACTATACTTTCCAGATGAAAACAAAAAATTTACTTACATAATAGAATCAGATGCGAGTGAAAAAAGTTATGGAGGAATATTAAAATACAGGTATGATGACACTACGATAGAACATCATTGCAGGTATTATTCAGGAACATTTAATAATACAGAAATAAAATGGGAAATAAATAGAAAAGAATTATATTCAGTATATAAGTGTTTATTATCATTTGAACCATATATTGTATATAACAAATTTATTATAAGAACAGATAATACACAAGTAAAATGGTGGCTAACAAGAAAAATACAAGATTCGATAACAACAAAAGAAATAAAGAGATTGGTATTAAATATATTAAATTTTACATTTACAATTGAAGTAATAAAAACTGATAAGAATGTTATTGCAGATTACCTATTACGATAAAGCTACTCAGACTGAGACTGAGGAAGAAGATACAATCGAAAAAATACTCAAAGCTATTACTACACTTTGTACAAAAGTGGATAGTATGGACAACGAGATACAAAAGCTAAAGACTAATGAAGATAATCTGAAGTCTAAAGCTAGTCAGCAGCATGACTATAAAAATGCGGAGCTACGTCGAGCGGAAGACGGAAAAAAGCCAAAGCTAAAAGGAGACAATGAGAAACTCCTTAAAACCCATAATGTTTGTTGAAATATAGCTGCAGGTACAAGCAAACAAGTTAGCGATAAACAACATAAAAATGTGAACTTAAACCATCTATTTGCAAAACCATTTACCCAAAGGACACCTAGACATGTGTCCATAGAACCACAAACATCTACATACGCAGATAGTTTGCAAAACCAAAATGAGAAAAAGACATATAACTACATTACACGAACCTATATTGAAAATATCCACAAAATCCAAACCTATTTAAACCGCAACCCCAGATCAACTACAAAAGAACCAAACCAAGATTATTTGACAATAAAGTTACAAGGATATAGCAAGTTAATTGCACAACCGAAAACTAACGCTAATTTAGTAAGAACATGTTACAACTACGGACTGTTAAATACCGTATACACATATGACGGAGAAGAAGTTAGTGGAATACCAGAACTACACAAAGCATTCATCACATACAAAAGAGTTACGAAAATAAATTTATTTTATATAAAATTCTATACAACACCAGTGGAGATATTATACGAGGAAATAAAACCTCCAATACAGGTTATCAAGATAGGATTAACTAAAGATATGATTATACCCGAGGTTATCGGACAACAAGAAGAGATATGCAAAATAGAGATACCAAGTTTTTATGCCAACAAAAGGATAATTGGTATATCAACAATTATACAAGAGTTAGCAAATAATTATTTAAACGGAAACGCTATATGGAGCTACTATGCAAGAGACCAGCTAATGATTTATTCCAATTCAAGGGAGCTAAGGAAAGCAGATATGGATGAATTCCAAAGATGGATTTTATCACTACTAAAGCCAGAAGAACGACCTACGACACGAGCACTAAAAGAATGATTTATTTCAGCAGAATTATTAACCAGATATTGCAAGCTAATTGGTCATAAATATCCGGACCATATATGTTCAAAGTGCAACGGAGAAGATAATATAATTTCAGACGTCCAGCTGGAATAATCAACGAGGAAGAAAACAAGAAGGAGAAGAGATATGAACGAAAAAATTTATGTGTAAAATAATGTAAATGTAAAAGTCATAATAGTTGTCATAAAGTAGGTATGGGTCTTTTGTACAAAATATGACAAGTGTATGTGGTAGATAGTGTACATTATTAATATGTATAAATAAGTCGTAAAGAGGATAGTGGTAGACAAAATAAGAACTATTCATGAATAGTAGTCATGAATAGTAGTAAATAGTAGTGGACATGTGTAAAAAATGTGTTAGGACAAGTATCTAGAATAGTAAATTTGTATGTCTATATATAGACTTAGTAGTAAACATTGTAAAGGCAGGCAATGCCTCATAAATAAAAACTCTCCTTTCAAAAAACTCTCTTAAAGATACTAAATACTTAAAAGTTAATGGATAAATCTGAAATCCAGTCAGATATTTCAGATAGCATGGGTAAGCAAGAGGCAAATGTATATTGTTCAAAAAATATGCGGAACTAATTTCATATATTCCTGAATATCATATATATGATTGAATAAATTTATGTTAGTTATTATGTATTAGAATTATTTGAATCATGATTTCTAGTTTATTAGCACACTGGAAACAGGGAGAAAACTTCTATACTATGCCATCCTAATGTTGAAACCAGTAGGCGAGGAAAGCCGTTTAGGGGAGTAAACAAAGTTGAGGCGCTGATAAGAAGAAAGTATCCGCTAAAGTATGATGGTAGTAGTGACAGGAAAACATGATAAAGATAATCTAGTTCATAATGATCTAATATGAATTTAATCAATTATGAATATGATAGGAAGGAATAATTTGAAATAAAAAACCTGCATAATAAAGAACATGACTACATACATGCATGATGAAATGATAAAAAACTACGAAACTTTAATCTTATATGTACTTAAAAATATAGAAATAATCGAATTAAGAAGAATAATATGGGAAAAAATATTTAATGATTACGAATCAGAAGATATATTAAATCAAGAATGGTATGAAATAGACCTACTTGATTTAGTCTTCGAAAGAGTAGAATGGTATGATTTAGAAATAAATTCAGATTAAAATGAACTACGAATATTCACAATATTGGATAAAATCTATGGAAGATATAAAACTATTAGAACAATTAATGGAGGAAAATTTATATATGTACCAAAGAACCGAAGATATGTTATATCTAGAATATATCATAAATAATATTAAAGAAATATTCAGATTAAAACAACTATAGGAAGAATATTACAATAAATATTATTACATTTTACCATGAATTTCACACTACCAAAAAATAACATTAAAGAGATATCAAGATTAAGACACTTAGCAAAAGAACACTACAATAAAATCTTTAAAATAAAATACTCACTTACCATACTACCACCTACCACACTACCACTTTCATGAATCCCTCAACTACCAGTTCCGCTACGAAAAATGGTATCAGAGCTATGGATAATAAGAAACACGGTAAGAAACATACGAGTAGAAAATTAAGAAAAATAAGAAGAAAATTAAATAAATTATATCCGGAATATAAACAACTTAATATCACAAAGACTGATAATGAAAAATTAGATCAATTAATAAATAATATATCTAAAATAGAATATAAATATATTCAATATTTAAAATACAATGAATAACAAGAATAACGAATATAGACAAAAACATAATGAAATAATTATAGAAAAACGACAAAAATTAGAACATAGGCAAAATAGACTTAACAATAATATATTCGCAGGAATTTGTCACAAATCTATAGTAGCACAAAGAAAAACTATTTTATATCTAGAAATACAAATAAATAACTTAGAATATAAACTACAACATAATTTATAAATGAATAAAGAAGAATACGCAATAGATGAAAAATCATATGAAAATTATGACGGATTAAAAATAAAGATAATATTTTCTAATCTAGGAAGAAGATATAAGAAAATAGGTGACAATATAAGTTTAATGTTAGAAAAAGAAACGGTAAAACTAGAAGATAGTTTAACTGCTATGGTAAGAATAACAAAAGAAAATGAAGAAATAGATAGAAGAACGGAAATTGAAAAAAATAAAACAACAAGCAAAAAAGGAAGTACAACAATTAGAAGAAGTAAAAAATACTAAAATAATAGAGCTAGAAAAAGAGCTAGCGATATTAAAAGAAATGTATGAAATTAAACAAAAAGAAAAAGAACAAAAAACAAAATTAGTAAATGAGATAATTAAATTTAAAGAAAAATTGCAATTACAAGATGAATTAGGAGAAAAAGAAGAAAATAACCAAGATAATCTACCCGAAATAAGAGTTGATGAAATAAACGAAGATGATCTAGAACAACATTTGGAAACAAGCGAAAAATATACGGAACTTTTAGCAAACATAGATAATACAAAGAATTTAGAAGTAAATACAGAAGACGTAGACATGGACGAAAAACCTAGCACATCAGGAGTAAAAAACCCAAAAAATTTTAATCCAAAATATTATAATGAAAATTATGAACAATATGATAAAGAAAAAACTACATGGGATAAAAGATTAAATAAAAAATGGACACCTAAACCAATTACTAGACAACATGAATTTTTAGATTTAGACTGTGTAGCAGACATAAATAAAACAATCCAATTATAGGTAGGATACATATCAAAACAATTAATAGATAACAAGATAGTAATAGCAGAGGCACCAGGATACATAGAAAGAACACTTATAGGAACAGTAAAATTATGGCTACAAAATTTAACAAATGAAAGCTTAACAACTTTAAGAAATAATAAAAAATTTGATGGTGGAATAGCCACTACAACCATGGAAATATTATATAAATATGAAATAGCTATAAGAAATGAATTTAGTAGTATGACAACAGAAGTAGAAGAACAAAATACAGAAAAAATCATAAATCGAAATCTAATGACAAAATTAGCAATATGTAATATGTGTTACATAGATGAATATACATGTGCATTTAGAGAATATTATTATAAAGGAACATATAGCATAGAAGAAAGTAAAGAAATAAGAAAATTATATTTTACAAAATTACCAGAACCTTTTAATTCAAAAGTAATAAAAAGTTGGAATGAAGCAGAATTAACAGCTACCTTAGGAGCTAGAATAAAATTCTTACAACGATGGTTTATGGAACTATGTGAAAAACATAAAGAAGAAATAAAAATGGAAAAAATATTAGTAAAAAACTTGGCATGTTGCAAAAATAAGACATCACCTCAATTTGGTTCTACGGATAGGTATTATAAAAATAAAAAGAAATATAATAAAAAATACAGATCAAAATATAAATATAAAAAACCAAGAAGAAGGTACTATGTAAAAAATTACAAAACCAAAAGACCATATAGACCAAAAAGAAAACTAACGGAATGTACTTGTTATAATTGTGGAAAATTAGGACATATAGCTAGAGATTGTTAAAAATGGCATTCCTAATAGCATATCTACAATCTCTAGCTATATGTCCTAATTTTCCACAATTATAACAAGTACATTCCGTTAGTTTTCTTTTTGGTCTATATGGTCTTTTGGTTTTGTAATTTTTTACATAGTACCTTCTTCTTGGTTTTTTATATTTATATTTTTATATGTATTTTTTATTATATTTCTTTTTATTTTTATAATACCTATCCGTACACCCAAATTGAGGTGCTGTCTTATTTTTGCAACATGCCAAGTTTTTTACTAATATTTTTTCTTAGCTATGTTGAATTGCTGGAAATTGTTATTGAATTGTATAATGTTAGGTAGCAGCTTTGAATGGTCATAAATTGGGACTTAGCCTTTATGTTGGTTATTGGATATTGTTTAGCTTAGTTTGTATAGTTGAATGTTGTTATTATCATTGTTATTGTATTGTTAATTGTTGGAATATGAGGATGATGAAGATAGCCATGGAAAGAGGGTAAGTTGACCTAACTTGATGAATGTTGTATAAGTGGCATGAAATTGAGTATTGTGCCTTATGGCCTTGGAAAAGTGGTAAGATGGCTTGATATCTTTATATTGTTATAATTGATTCTTAGGTTGGATCCACCTTTGGTGGAAGTGTTGCTTGTTGCTTTTGAATTATGATTGTGGCCATGAAGGGCATTATATGAGTATTGTTGTATTATTGTATTCATATATAAATGAAGCTATATGTAAAGTTCTATTTGAAGCTAATATGTAAAATTTTATATGAAGCTAATATGTAAAGTTCTATACGAAGCTATATGTAAAGTTTTATGTGAAGCTATATGTGAAGACATGATGTGAATGAGTTTATGTGATCTTGAGGTTATCCTATGTAAAGTGGATAGCATTGTGATTTAAAGCATGATTTCTCATGATGTATTTATGTGATGATGTTGGATTATGAAGTGTCCTCAAATGATAATGTTGTGACTTGATTAGTAGACTAAAGTTTTTCTTCTTGTTACTTAAAGTCTTGAATGCATGAATGTGTGAAGTGGGCTAGAACTAAGAAATGATGCCCTTTATATAAATGCTAAAAGAGGAATTCTAGGCCCATACTTGAATCGGCAGAACGAAGAAATGGTGCCCTTTCATAAGTCTAGCCTTCCTAAGTAAATGTATAACCTTGAAGGATGGGCCTTAGGGCGATGTTCCCTTCTTGAGTGAAATAATAGACTTAGAGATGGATGGAGCCGAAACGGCATGACAATCCTTATCTAAGAAAGTTAAATGAGCTATCCTTATGAACCTTGATTAGCTATGACTAAGAAATGGGGCCTTTCCTGGGAAGAGGTACTATGAGTTGGTTGAACTAGTAAAGGAACCCTCTCTAGTACATATGTGATTGAATATTCTATGGGAAACAAGGCTAGCACTGAGTGGATGTGGTTAGGAAGGTGGCCTAGTCTATGTCGGTTATTCCTATTCCCATCATGTGGGATGTGCACTATAGTTATTGGATACGTTCTACAACGTGTAGGTAGTAGTATGGGATGCTATCTACACATGGCACGATTAGGCTTTGAAGATACTAAACTGAGTTCCCTAAGTCTAACGACTATTATGTGAAAGTCCCCTTATGTGCTTGAAGGTTTCCTAAGTGGTTTGTTAAAGAATGTTGGTCTATTGATGTGATGTTGTAAAGGAAATGTCCTTATATAAGGTAATCTTGAGGAACACTTAAGTGTGCTTGAAGAGGTTGTATGGGCGGTCACTTCTTGTCTCACTCAAACGTGTCTTAAGGTTATATTAGGTAGAGATCCTATGGTAATGAAATGGCACGTGTTCTTCTAAAGTTAAGCATGGGTTGGATATGGATATGTTGAGTATGTGTATGGTTGGCTATGGTCTTATATGCGAATGTTGACTTGTATTATATCTCTTATACTTGTGAAGTGAAGGTTTTATAAAAAATGATATGAAAGCATATATTCCTTGTAAATGTCTGTTGAAGCATGTTTTTACATGGTCTCCATACTTAGTACTTAATTGTGCTAACCCCTTTCTTTCCCTTTTTGACTAAAGTGTAGGGATTGGGAGATGGTGACATGTCATGGCTACTTGATAGGTTTCTAAGTATTGGTGATGAAGACTTGGTGAGTCCTCATAGATTCGAGGACAACCCCCTACATGTTCCTTTTGATGTATTTCTAGTATTGTGTTTAAGTCTTGTATGGGCTTAGTCCCATTGTTGTATTCAAGTATTAGATGGTTTTGAGACATCATGTATAAAGTCTAGAAAGTCTTCCGCTTGCTATTTTTAATGAAATGTCTTCTTTGTAAGGAAAGTTTTTAAATTCTTAGTAACTTTTATGATCTATGCGATGAATGAATGCTAAGGCTTGTATGAGACCTCCGAGAGGTCGAATACGCATGTAACGGCTAGGGGGTGCTCTCGGGTCGTTACAAACTCGGTATCAGAGCATAATGTTCCCGGTATGGTCTTAGGTTATCTCATAACCATATCTAGTAGAGTCTTGTTCATAATGTGAAGCGCGCCACATTATGAATAGGAGGCTATTGGGTGGTAAGAAAGTTTCACTTCTTCATTCTTTTAGTCGTGCCATGGAGTTTCTCTCTATAATGTCTTTCCTTGTTCCTTATGTGATGGTCCTTACAGTGTGACCTTTGAGACGTTGTGGTTGCAAGGGTTGAGGGAGAGAAAAGGTTGGTTGTGAGGCCAACTATGACTTTGTGGCTTGATGAAGGTGGTGTGGAAGGTTATGATGATGACTTTAGGTTGGATGAGTTGCTTTATGGTTTTATGTGTTATTGGTAGAATCCGACTTAGATATGTGAGTTGAGATATGTTGAAAAGGATGATGGAGTGTGGTGTTTTAAAGGGCATAGGTGTGATGAGTATGGAAGTTTAGTGTTATGGTGATCCATAAGGTGGAAAGAGGTGAAATTGAAAGAGTTAGTATGAGTTCCTTCTAAGTGGGGATGTTGTGTCTTTATGGTAAGGCTTTTTGAGAATCTTTGTAGTCATGAGTTAGGCTTGAAAGATATTCTCATTACAAGAGGTTTAGGGAATTGAAGAGGTGGGTGAGAATGGTTTTTGGTAAGATTGATGGTCTCTCCCTTGAGATTCTTATGGCATGTCCATGTTGACCTTAGCTTGGTTTACCCTTAAGTGGGGGATGGTAAGTTGAGTAGTGAGGGGGTTGAGGAGTGTTGACATCCTTACCTTATCTTTATGTGACTATTCAAGCCTAAAACAAAGAGTTCCTAGAAGCTTGTAGCATGTCTTGGAGTCTTAGGTGAAAAAGAGGTTTCCCCGGTCTCCTTATATTAGGCATGTTTTAAATGAATTATTGTTGAAGTAAGAAAATGGGTTTTCATAAAGTTATGTTCCTCATGTTGATGTGCATCTATAATGATTTGCCTAAATGTTGCATGAGTTGACTTTCTTAGCATGCCTTATGTGTTACTTAGAAGTTGCATATTGATCCTTTATGAGAGAATTGCTTAAATGTACCTTATGGTAAATGTTGCATAATTGTGCTTTTATGAGAAAATTGAATAATGTGCTTAAAAATGTTGGAATGAGCATGATGTGAATTGAAGAAGGAAGTTCCTCCAATAGCATAAGAAAAGGTAAAGATGATGCATAAGGAGTTAGTAGATGTAGTGCCTACTTCGTTGAATTGCATGAAGTTATTGTGGGACTTTGATGTGGAGTAATGTTCCTCCTTATATGTGTATGGTTTATATTATGGTATGCATGAGTATGGACTGTTTACTTTGGTCGTTTTTCTTGAAAAGTGTCTAAGTTTCATTCGAGGACGAATGTTCCCAAGAGGGGGATATTGTAACACCGCTCAAAATGAAGTAGGATAAAGTAGAGCCTCATGGGTTTTATGATTAATAACTTTTTAAAATAATGAAGAATAGCCTTTTTAGTTAGTTTAAATAGTTTGGAAGTCAAACGTCAAGGGACGACCAAGACGTTCGAAAACTAGTCTTTTACGTGTTGGTGTGTTCTAGTATGTTGTTCATGTTTTTATGTGTTGTTTGGAGTCTAAAATCAGTGGAGGTGACCCTAGTGTCTTAATAAATGTTTTTAGGGTCAAAACTTTTGGATACGACTCCCCGGGGGCCACCCTAAGTGTCCCCGAGGAGGACCCGAACCTTGGCCAAGCAAGCTGCCAAGGCAGCTTGAAGTTGTGCTTAGAGGGAGCATGTCCGCGTCGCGGACTAGCTCCACCAAGGGCCAAATGTTTGGTCCGCGTGGTGGATGTGTCGCAGACTCTTCTGTCTCGGAATTTAATTTTCAGAAACTTGTGAGAATACCTCCGCGTCGCAGACTTGTTTCCCGACGAAATCTGTGAAAATAAAACTCAAGTTAGACTTGTTTAAAAAGGTCCAACTAAGTGAGGGGTAGTTTGGGCAATATGTGGGTTATTATTTTAAGTGTTTTTAAGTATTTTAAAGGTATTTAAACTTGTATATTGTATTTTAGAATCCATTCTTCCAAATCAAACCCCTTCTCTCCCCAAAAGTTCTCTCTATAACTCCATTGGAGGCTAGGTCAAGTTAAAGCTAGGGTTGAAGGTTTCAAGTGTTTTCTTCTCAATTTTCGTGGGATTCATGAAGGTTAAGGTATGTGGATTCTTTATCCTTGATTCCTCTTCCATTCAAGGAGCTAAATCAAAGTGTTTTTAAAGTTCTCCCAAAAACCCTAATTTCAATTCTAGCATGGGTTCTTGCATGAAAACCTTTTAAATGATGTTTTATGTTGTTATTAATGATTATTGATGGTTTTAAGAAAGAAATATTCATGAACCCATGTCTTCTCAAATTCTCTAAATTTCGTCTAATGTGGGTCTATTGATTTTGAGTAATTGATGAAGGATTTTTTTGAATGGTTTGATGTGGGCTGTTCTTAAATGATGTTAGCTATGTTGAATTGCTGGATATTGTTATTGAATTGTATAATGTGAGGTAGCATCCTTGAATGGTCATGCTAGTCGACCGTAATTTGTGTTAGAGGTTGGGTAAAAGAGTCTTGATCCACGGACACAGACCACGGACCATCCTCTGACCTATGGACCGTGGGTTGAGACTTAGCCGATTTTCTACTGGGTTGGGGAGGGGTTGCAGTGGTGAACCACGGACCACCAGCACGGGCCGTGGTCTAACCTACGATCCATGGATGGCAACCATGGGTTGCACCTGTAACTTCTCAAAATCTGCATTTTTGGTGTGTTTCGAATACGGGGTATTACAACTCCCTTGGGACACGACCCCAACCTTTAGTTGGGTTACTATACTATCGTCGATCGTAGACACTCATACCATAGGTTAGTGTCGTTGGTCACGATAAGCATCAAAATGGTGCCGCTGTCGGGGAGTGGTGTTATTTGAGGATTTTTAGATTAGTAGAATTTTTGTTCTTCTTAGTCGTAGTTTACTAACTTAACTTGTAGTTTTGTTATCTTGTCTATATTGAAGCAGAGGAAGTGAGTATGGCGAGCAGCCCTCGGGAGCTAATGGAATTTCTTCCATTAGAGGTAATGATATTCTGGGAGCGTATCTTCACCTTTAAGCAATTGGAGGGTGAACGGATCCGCATGTCATGGGCAAGGTTTAATGAACTGATCAATCAATGCCCAAATCATGACATTCCTGACATAGCTCTCCTTAACTATTTCTACAGAAGTCTTGGTCCTGGAAACAAGAGGTTGGTCAACCAACTCATTCCGGGAGGCATTGCGAAACAACCTTATGTGATAGCAGCCCAATTGCTTAATCAAATGGTTGAAACGAACCAAGATGTAGAAAAGGACTTCATGTTGGCCTCCCTAATGACTCAGATGGATAAGTTGGCTAAAAAGATGGTGAAAATCGAAATCCAGTGTAAGAGGAAGGATAAATACATCTCTCCTCATGAGCGAAGAAGTCTCAAGGATAATGAGGTTAAACGCCTTGAGGGAATGCTCTCAATCATTCTGCACAAGGTGACTGAGCAAGATAGAGAGCTGAAAGGAATGAAGGAATGAAACCGATGATTTGGTCTCATTCCAAAGTTGTCCAACTGCTCGAGGACCTGATGAGTAATGCGTTGCCTCAACTCCATCAACAAAGAAACAGGGGGTGGCCTAATGAGGACCTGGCCAACCCCAACAACAAAACTTCAGCAAAGATTTGCGTCGTGCCACGACGGTAAATAAAACGCTTCTTGGGAGGCAACCCAAGGTCTTAAACGTTTAGGATTTTACTTTATGAATAATGGTGTGTTGTGTTGTAGGTTAAAACGAGGAAAGTGCAGAAAACTTCAGGTTGGCGAGCAGAAAGTCCACTCCGCGAGTCGCCAAACAGGTCTGCAAGCCTGACTGGATCCTCCATTTTGCTCAATACGAGAGTCGTACAGAGCCTATAAAACTCGGCGGACTCGAAAAGCAACTTGGCGAATCGTTAACAAGTTTGGCGATCTCGATGCAGACCGCCAAATTCACCCACTGAAAATTAAAGACCTCTGAAGAAAGGGCGGGATAAATGACCACTCGGCGAATCGCCGAGTAGGTTGGCGAGTGCGACTAACGTCGCCGAATGGACACAAATTGAACAACATATATGAGCAATAGTCACACTTCTTCATTCTTTCTCAGTTTCACACTCCATAACTTCACACCAAGGTAGTAATTTACATTTTCTCATTTTAAATTTGTATTTTAGTAGCGGATTAGTGCTTGGAACTCAGATTTTCATTGCCGCTTAGCATTACAACTTTGTTTACTCAGCGAAAAGGTTAGTTTATGAAAACTCTTCGTCCTCTCTCGAAAAGATAGACCTCATCTGCAACCTAGGAGTCCACTAATGCGTGTTAGATATCTCTGATATGAGTAGACATTTTCGAGTACCTGCTTCTGTTTGTAAGTTGGGGCCTCTTTGCTTTTAATGTTTGACTTCCTTTTTCACTCTTCTTACTTTGAATCTAAATGTGGAAAACTATGCATAATAAGTGTTGACCATGAATGGGTTCTACGGTTCTGGGCTAAATTTCATTGATGCTTGGTTTAATTTTGCTTTTGAGGTTTGTGCGATTGATTTTGAAAAGTGAGTTGAATCTCAGGCACGTTGAGTCAGTCGGCGAGCTGAGTTGAGCTCGCCGAATCACTCAGTGGTTCACCCCCTAGACCTAAATCGCCTTTACATTATTATCTTAAGTGTTGTGGGTTTTGTAACTTTCGGCGGACATACTTATGATCGCCAAAGAGGTTTGGTGATTCGCTGATTAGATCGGCGAGTCTGTCTGAAATTTTATGCTACAATGTAATTACTCACTATTCCCTCTCTTATGTTTCGCAGATATGGCCAAACAACTGACTAGAGGGAGGGAGAAAGGAATTGTGATCAAAGAAAATACACCTTCACCCAGGGCAAGGCTACCACAACTTCAAAAAGCAAGGGAAAGGGCAAAATTCTCGAATTATCTGACGTAAGCTCTGACAACACAGGCTTCTACACTACTGAGCCACCCATATATAACAGTGAGAGTACAGAGTCTGACGAAGATTACCAGACAGAGGAAAGAAGGGTTGAGTCACAATCCAAAAGGATACATGATCCATATCGGATCAGAGATAGTTAATCCACCACTCCAACTCCTCCAGCTCCAGGGAAAGCATTGGTGCTGGCACATCCAATACAAGGCCCCAAACATGGATCAATGAAGAGATCAAAAGCGGATAGTCTGAGGACGATCATTGAGGATAAATGACTTTCCATAGATGGGGTTATTGATAGGTATCCAGAAGTGACGGAGTGCCTGAAATACCACAAATTCCAAATCTTCACAAGACATCGCGGCTCTTACATACCAAGCTGGGTTAGAGAGTTCTACGATGCATACACTGCATTATTACCTCAACGGAAAAGGCTAGTCTAATCTTTTAAAGGAGTTGACCACGTGGTTGTCAGAGGATGGAAGGTAGCTTGTTACAGTGAAACTATCAACATAGCTTTGGGAATGTTTAATAAGATTAATGACCACTACCAGCACTTGATCAAGACACAGAAGCTGGATGCATTGAAAAAGTGGTTAGCCCCGCTAGTCTCAGATGATAATGCTCCAACATAGTTAGCAGAAGGAGTTCCAATTGAGAAGAAAAATCTGAACATAGTTGCATGGTACTGGTTCAGATTCATCAGCAATACATTAATGCCATCACATAATGAATCAATTATTCGTCATGCTAAGGCAGCTTGTCTTGGATGCATCATGGAAAAAACCAGGATAAATCTTAGGAAGATCATTTCCTCTGAAATCCATACGCGTGCAAAGAAGGGCCATACATCTCTCCCTTTTCCCGTATTAACCACTAAATTATGCAAAAAGAGCTCGGGTGCCTAGAGATGCAACGAAGGATGTGGAATTGGCTGCCACCACCTCCACAAGTATCCAAAAGATTGATCCCGAATATCTTAAGGACTAGGAAGAAAAGAAACAGAAGGAAGTTGTGACCACTAGATCTATACCTGCAGAGACATATTTGCCAACTCCGGCCCCTAGGCCTTCAACTGCTGTTGCCCTCTGTGAACCAATCACTCAAGCATTCTTGATCCTAATGGGACAGCTTTCCCAAACTGCTAATTGTCGGACCGCCAACATAGTGAACTCCATTCTAGGCATGATTCAGGTTGCCCTCGACAATGCTGTGAGACCACTGAGTACTACTATTGATGCTCTAGAGGCCAGGATGTTAGTGTGTTAGCACGATCAAGGACCTACAGAGGAAGTAACAGCCGTAAAGGCCACCATTGTAGAGCTGAAGAAAGATATGGACTACCTAAAGTCCACTGATATATCCATGATCTTTGGAACAATGGAAGTTCCAGATGCGCCCGAAATGCCTCAGAATGCCGCAAGACATGGAGATGGAATGAAGCATATAGCTGATCCTGAATTGGAGGCAGAAACTGACGAAGAGATATTTGAGGAAGCTACAGCGGATGACACTGCCGAGACTGAAAAAATCATGATAAATGTTGTTGTGCAAGCGTCTTTAGAAAAGTCTCCTGCTGCGGGATCCAGTGGAGCTGGTCCTTCTGGTGGTCACTCCGGATATTATGCCCAGACAGATAGAGCGACAGATTAGCCAGGATCACCTCTTTACCTCCCTCTTTGTCTTTCTTTACTTTGCCTTATGGATTCTGTATTATTTGCATTTGAGGACAAACACTTTTGTTTGTGGTGGGGTGAGGCCCACCTCCTTGTTTTGGTGTACATTTGGGTTATCTGTTTTTAATTGTGTTTTTTAAAAATAAAAAAAATTGCTTTGCGATTGTTTGAGCTTGTGGCTCCGCTTATTCTTAATTGCAAATGATTTTGATCGCACCTTTTTGCCACCCCTCGTGAGTTGAATGTGGCTTTTCTTTTGCAAAAAATTGAGTCTCGGTTTCGATGAATACCGATGACTTGAATAGTGCTCTCCATTGAACGAACATGAATGTATGGCTATGACTAAGCCAAATGAAGTTGCATAGACAATATGTGAACTCTTTGCATCTCATTGTGATTAGCCATTTATCGAATTGATTCTCTTGTAATGACCGTTGCACACTAGCGAGAGTGTGTAGTCTTGTTTGACTTAAGTGTCGATGCCCTGTGTGATTATCTTGCTTTGAACCATGCATGAATAAACCTAGAATTTTCCCTGTTAGTCTGATTGATTTAGAAAGGTGTCCTCTTGAAATGATCTTAGGCAACTTTAAAGAGTGTGTGCCAGATTTGACATATACCTCTTTTATGGCCTACCCGTGAGCGTGTGAAACTCTTTTAAACACCCTTTGAGCCTTACCTTTCTTTTGAAGAACCTTGATGAACCCTAGACCTTACTTGACCCACTAACTACAATCCTCTTAATTTGTGATTTAGTGAATAGCCAACTTAAGCCAAAAGCCTAAGTTGGGGGTGTGGTAAAAAGGAAAGGAGAAGTCAAGAAGTGCAAGAAAAAGTCCCCCCTAACCCATGGGATTGCATAAGTGGAAACCCCTTCAATTTCCTAAAAAAAAAACTGTGGAATAAGGTACGAAAGAAATCGGGTTTCCAAGCAAGCCATGAAGGTGAATAAACATGTAACTTAAAAGCATTAGAAAAAGAATTGATAAAAGAGGAGAAGGGAATGCCTTGAGAATACCACATCCCATGAGGAAGGAGCCATTGAGCCTAAATGACCATCCCTTTGCACTCATCCCCATTACAATCCTTAGAAAAACCTTTTTGATCTTGAGTAAGCCGAATCAAAAGTCGATTGGAAAATAAGGGCAAACCTATGGGTAAAAACATGCATTGTGTTCCTCTTTTTGAGTGTGAGCGTTGCATCTAATTCCTGATCTTGAGTTGATTAACCTCTGTGTGTGAATATGGAATCATTCTTCATGTGAGAGCATTTTGATACTTTTTGTCGAACTTGAACTCGCAGAAGTAGAAATTATTGCGAGCATGAGAATCTCTGGTAATTGTGTGTCACAACTGGAATCTTTGAGTGCATAGTTGATCTTTGCATAAGTAATTTGAATCTTGTTGTGTATGTTCATGATTGAGTCTTGTGTAGCACTGTTTGAGACACCCTTTTTGAACGACTGAACTTGAGTTTGCTTGAGGACAAGCAAAAGTTTAAGTTGGGGGTGTTTATGAGTCCACAAATTGGACTCATTTATGGCTTTATTTTGATAGAAATAGTGTCCTCGAATGCTTATTTTGTCTCAATATCTGATGAAAACGCTTAAGGTTCAGGCATTTGAAGTTTTAGTTGAAGCATGGACACTTAGGCGCAAAAACGAACAAAAAGGTTGAAAAGAATGAAGAAGTTGAAGCATGAGCATCGCCAAGAACCTTTGCCGAAAGGACAGACTCCGCCCTTTGTTCTAGTATGCAAAGCCCTGAAGGAAGAGGGTCAAAAAGGCGATGAAAGGAGCATTTGGCGCTTCACCGAATAGTTCCGCAACACAGTACTATACCGCCCAATGGTCCAGAACGTGAAGAGGCTGAAGGCAAGCATGAAACGACGATGAAACAGAAGAAGGGTGAAATTTTAGTTTAATTCCCATAATAGAATAGTACTTTTTGGATATTGTTTTCTCAAGTTTGGAGAGACTTTTTGGGAGACTTGAAGAAAGAAGGATTCCATCTTCCCCAAGTTGGAAATGGGTCTTCTCCATTCTTTTTCCTTTGCTTAAATCAAGGTTTAATTTCTTATACCCATTTGATTTTAC
The DNA here is from genome assembly GCF_900185275.1 of Solanum verrucosum. Lineage (NCBI taxonomy): Eukaryota > Viridiplantae > Streptophyta > Magnoliopsida > Solanales > Solanaceae > Solanum > Solanum verrucosum. The sequence goes on from NW_026020363.1 coordinate 909,855, forward strand.
TATCATTTTAGGTGTATTTTGTTATTTCTTGATGTGTGGCTAAAACCCCCATTCTTAGGGTGTGATTTAGCAAATATGTGTTGATATTATTATTGGGTCTTGCTTGCTGATAAGTTAGATGTAGTTTAATGGTGATTTCACCTAGTGGTTGTGGTTTAATCTAAAGGGTTTGTAGTTGCAAATACAAAGCCACCCATGTGTTTTCGGCTTGCCCGAGAGGGAGGTCGCGAAACCAAGACCACTAGACTGATGGCCTAAGGAGTGGGTCGACATGAGGTTTATCCCGAGAGGGTGAGCACTAGTCTCATATACTAACACTTAGTTCAAGAGAGTGAGTGGGGTAAGGCATAGGCTGGTCTTCATGCGGCAAATGGGTGTCCGAGAGGAACGCATTTGAAACAGGGTAAGTTGCCCGAGAGGGAACTTATTTCCATTTAAAGCTTAGCCTAGTCACTATTATCTTACAAATTTCCTTTCAAAAGCATGTACCCAACTACTTATCTCAACTTGTATTGCGGTCACACCCCAAGAACATTTCCCCATACTTGATTTTCTTGTAAATTTTTGTTGTTTTTACTACTTGTGACAAAACCCCCAAATTGATATTTGACACTTTCATGTCACCCATTTTAATTTACCATGTTTTTGTTCGTTAATGTCTTTAGCTACGAATAGTTAGAGCTTAATTTTATTTTTCTATCAATTCTCAAAACCACTCCCTTAGGACACGACCCCAACCTTTAGTTGGGTTACTATAATATCGACGATCATAGACACTCATACCGTAGATTAGTGTCGTTGGTCACGATAAGCATTAGGTGGCCTTACCTACCTTATTTTATTCATACCTGACCGTCACTTGATTAAGTCCTTGCTACAATTTTGGGACCTCTCAAGGATGGTCTTAAAGTTTAGGAATTTTGTATTGGTACCTGCAATCTAAGAAATTAGTGGCTTCATTGATTTGTTGTATCATGAGTGTGAAATGATTGTACTTATAAGCTATCATCAAGATAGTTTCTAAAAAGTCTGGGAATGAAATACAACATTAACCTGTTTGGAACTTGGGTGGATTCCTTTTGACTTTTTATATTCACGCTTCGGCCAAGAAGGTAGTTGTTTTTATTTCTATGAGGAATATGAGTGCTCCACCAAGAGATGAAAAAATAATCGTGTAAATGCCTTTTCCATAACATTTGTGGGTTCTCTAGTTTTTCCCAAAGAAAGAAGAAATATTGATACTCGTTTGGGATACATGCATTAGCTCAAGGAAGAGGCGAACCAAAGAAAACTATGGTGCCCATGATATTAGTAGAGATCATGAGGAGTATGTCTGCATGTGTCAATGGTAGAGTATTTTTCGAAGGCTGCAACCTTTCGCTACAACTGTGGGCTATCAAACACTTCTATAGACGACATGACATGGTAGATCTTCTCAATGGTATATGCAACAAAATTGATAGTCATCCAAGAAAAATGGAAGGCTTCACCTCCCCTGTGGGATTGACATATATTTTTTATAGAACTCAAGGGCCACCATATTCAATGGAAAATCTATTGGCTATCCACCCCCTATGCCATAGTGTGAGGCGGTGAACATTATTTCATTGAGCTTATTGTCTTAAAAGGCATCCAACCATATTCTCCTCTTCGAGTACTCCATTAGTTTGGAAAATTTCAAGTGATACCATTGAGATCCAATATGGATCATTATAAGTATGATTTTGGACAAAATGATCCAGAAGTCCGTAATATACTTTGAAGATTGGAGAGGGAACTATAGATATGGCTACACAACGTTCCTTCTGTACATCCGAATATTACATATCAATCCTAAAAGAGGCTAAGGGTACATAATTAAGTTAAGAAGGATCTTATGGGCTTGTCGATGAAAGAGAAAATATATGGGCACGCAACTTGTGGAACCTTGGATATGAAATCACTCCATATATAAGAGCGCATATGACGGCAAGCTCATGGTATTGATATCTTCGAGATTTCAGATTTTAGGATAACTTTCCTATGTTACCCCGTTTTTCCCTTTAGTTTATTTTTGTTTCTAAGATGTAATAGTTGAATTTTATCCAATAAATGAAAATTTGCTTCTTCTTTATTTTTATCTAGCCAAAACTCCAATTTGGAAAATAAGACTTGAATCAATCATTGTGCATCAATTATGTGCCGTCTTAGGCCTACCTTTGGCTCAACGAGACTCCTTGCATATTAGGGCATTTATGTTTAGCACAACAATGTGTTTGTTATCTCCTTTTTATGCAATGTTCTAACTTGAGTTTTCTTATAATTTTTATTTTTATTTACCCTTCCCTAATGGTTGATATGTAGACCATGGTTTACCACACACGATCAAAGGGCACTCTTCCTTCTCATCTAAGTGAGATTCGCAAAGGAAAAAAAGGGATGATTAATAACAAAGTTCTGGTTAAAACTGTTGAAGAGAAATATCCTTCGAACGAATTGATCTCAAGATTGGAGTAGAAAATAAGGAAGTTAGAAGAGGAGATATCTGATATACGCGAGTAGGCTAAGTTGTAACTCTCTATCAATCCCTCTTTGGAGACAAGCGTAGATAACCGGCCTGTCACAAATCAAGACACTTTCGACAATAATCCTCCACCAACTCACCCTACTCCTCATCCTCAAAATCAACCAAGCTCCATTTATATGCCTCCAATAAACACTCACTTTTCAAATTACCCATATCCTCCCCAACATCACACACATGCTTCTAGGCCTCTATATCTTACTCGGCGCCTACAGAAGTCCACCATACAAGCTCCTTGATATGAAGTGCCCCTACATCAAGTTCCTTGGTATCGCGCGCTGCTCTTACCATATCAAATTTCTGCATATCAAATACCTCCATGTCAAAAACCTCCTATGACATATCAACAACCAACATATCCTATCCATAATGTCAAAACCCCACTCAACGACATATTCACAAAAATCTATTCACTATTGAGAAGAACCCCATAAAATTTTACGCTTCTTTAGTTGAATATGTAGACCTACTCTATGAAAGGATTAAAGTTGTTGGCTATGTGACACCTATCCCTGCAAAGAATCCAGACACTCAATCCAAATGGTATGACCCAAACAGTATTGTGACTATCATTCAGGGTTGAAGAGGAATACCACTAAAGCATGTCGTGCTCTGAGAGACAAGATTCAACAATTGATTGGTACTAAAGTCATACACCGTAAAGACTTTGTGCGTAAGGAATCCCAATAGTAAACAGGTCGAAAGTCGATTGAAGCAATTTTCAATAAAGGCTTGTGTCGTTTAAGTTTAAGTTTTATACATTCAACTCCATCAAGTTTTGACAAGGAAAGTACCCATGTTAGCATATGGACAATAAATTTTGGTCAGAAACTATCATTTCCGTTGTTGCTTAAGAAGTGTTCCATTTAATGTCTTGAATTATTCCCTTTTTACTTTGTATTTGGAACTACGTCAAACATGATTTCTATTTAAGAGAGGATATGTAGGCACTCCTATGGAGTTCGGTCTTATCCTAATAAAAATCTCATTTTCCCTTTTTATTGAGTAACTGGGGCAGAATTTCTGAGAAGGTCTCAAAAATTCCATGAAAAGATCATTTTTCTGGCGAATCACAATATTGGGCAAACTTTTTGAGAGGGTCTCGAGAATTCCAACAAAGAGCACTTTTCTTGGGAATCACAATAGTGGGGCAGAATTTTTTAGAGGGTCTCAAAAAATTCGTTAGAATAACATTCTCTTGCCAGACACAATACTGGAGATTTTTTTTTGAGAAGATCTAAAAAATTCCATCATAAGATTCTTTGCTTGCAAGTCACAAGATTGAAACAAAGAAGGTCTAAACTTCTACACTAGGCAGAAAATTTTGAGAAAACCTCAAATTTTTTAGCAACATTGCAAAAGGTTGACCGTCGAGTAGATATCAAAGGGGCATACTGTTCCAAATCTGGGATAGAAATCAACCCTTTCTTATAAACTAAATTTTTTTCTTTGAATTTAGAAAAGACAGGTACATATACAAGGATCAATTTCAACGTCGGTTGAAGAACAAAGCTATCTTATTTTGAGACCAACAATCGCCAAAAACGGCATAGATGAGTACCAAAAGACTCTCTACTACAATCGCCAGTAAATGGAAATCGATCCTTCTAACAAGACGGAGGTCTAAGCTGCTTCATACTCTCGACTACTATATTATGCCCGAACGTTTCATGACCCCGAGAACTGCATATGCTCGAGAAATTTGCATGTGCCCGAGATTTGCATGAGCCTAACAAATTGCATGTGCTTGAGAATTGCATGAGCCTGAGATATCACATGTGCTCGAAGATTGCATGAACCTGAGAATTGCATGTGCCCATAAAATTACATTGTGCCTGAAATCGTGTATGACCAAGATTGCATTGCGCCTGAGATTGCATATGCTCGAGAAATGCATTGTGCCCGAGATATTGCATGTGCCGAAGAATGAATGTGCCTGAAAATTACATATGTTCGAGAAATCGCATGTGTCAGAGATTGCATGAGCCTGAGATTAAATGCGACTGAGATTGCATTATGCCCGAGAAATTGGATGTGCCCGAGATTGCATGTGCACGAAGAATTCTAGAGCCCGAGAAAAAATGCATGTGCCGAAGATTGCATTGTGCCCAATAATTTCACGCGCCCAAGAGTTGCATCTTCATTGAGCCCATAAATCATATTGAGGCTGAAATTATATTGAGTCGGAGAACTATTGGATCTACTGTTGATTCGAGTTATGGAAGTCACATGGAGCTCAAAGGAATACATCTATAGGGAGTTTTTATCGAATCAAGTCACAAGTGTCAATGGATGCCCGAATTACATCAAAACAAATACACTCTCTTTACGCATTATTTATATTTTGAAGGCATTATTGTCCAAAGGCACCATCTTGGATAGAAATTTGCATGCAAGTCCGCTTCGCGGAGAGAACGCGGACTCCTCTATTTTAAAATTTATTTTGCGATCAAATATTAAATTGCATCTCCGCGTCGCGGACTTGCTTCCAGACACTGATTTCTTGATCGTTTCTCATGTTCAACAATCTAAAAACACTCCTAAACATCACGAGATCTTTCCTATCACAAATCACAACCTTGAATCCATACTTCAAATTCAAGGTAGAGTTAAGAGTCAAGTCTTGAGAGTTCTTCGAGTCATTTTAAGAAGTCTTTTCCTAATCTTTTAAATTTATTTTAAAGACTTAATCATTGAGTTTGAGAAAGAGTAGAGACGAGTTATTTCTTTAAAATGATGTATGGGGACTAAGTATTCCCAAAGAGCAAATGTTTTCACACTTAAGATGAGAGGAAATACTGATTTCCAAATGAGTTTACATGAGCAGTTTTGAGTTCCATCTCTTTTAAGAGATAAGTTTTTGAGTAATAATATCAAACCATAGAGAAAGAGTTATGTTTTTAAAACATATGATTTGAGTATATTTTGGGAGTAGTATTGAGCACCGATATGGGGAGGAGTTCATAACAACTCAAAGTCTCCATAAACCATGTAGCCAACGTGGGTAGAAAGGGTCATACTTTTAGATGATTCCTTAATGATTTTTATCATAGACTAATGGATCCACTTAGTTGAGGCATTCTATATCTCGGGAAGTTATAGGACAGTTCTGGCAGCATGGACGAGATGTTGTATCATCACATTAGCTCATAGTGATGGTTATTGGCTAGAGAAATTCCCACACAATTATATTACTTTATTATATATAAATTGAGTTGTTATTTTATATTTCCAATACATTGAGTTGCGACTTACAGTTTAAATGCTTTATATAAACTGCAACTTTATTGTTGTTTATTTCTGCATAGAGTTGAGTATACATGAGTTGAGTAAAGTTGAGGTAAGTGTTTCTTTCAGATTCAAGTTCAAGTTCAAGCTTAAGTGTTGTTTAGATTTCCCTTTGCATGCTCGTACATTCAATGTACTGACGCCATTTGGCCTGCATCATTTTATGATGCAGATACACATCCAACGCTTCGTTGATCCAGTTGAGCAGTTCAAAGTCATTTAGTGAGCCTCCTTGCTTCCGGAGGACCCCCTTTTTATTGCTTTCAGTATATTAGTTCTTTAGGATGTCGTGGGCCTTGTCCCGACATCCATCTCAGTTGTTAGAGGCTTCATAGATAGTTAGATATTGTTAGTTCATGAGTCTTTTTCTTTTCAGTATTGATGTTGAGACTTGAGTTGCCATTTTGGCTAGTTGAATGTTTCTTTTAAGACATTCTAAGTTTATTGCATGAGTTATCTTTTGAGACCGTTTCAAGTTATTTAAGTCTTCCGCTAAGTGTTAAGCCAGGCCAAGGCTGCTCTTGTGGTCAACAATGGTTCTTAAGTGCCAGTCCCGCCGAGGGTGTAGGCTCGGGGTGTGACAAGAAGACAAGGGGGTAATAGATAATATTGTTGCATTCTCATTTTGTAGTGGTTAAATAGCGTCTCAATTTATATTGCAAGTGATAGGTTTAGACTAGATAGTATACTTTGGGGGTATAATCCTTCACTCTGTAGGATATTCAACTATGCATCTTTTCTCCCACCATACATCCTACGTGGTAGAAGCTCTAGCTAATCATAAAGAGAGTACTACTAGTATCCTCTCTCACATCACATCTACCATATATCAAATATGTCTTTTTGGAAACATCATATGACTAGAAAGGAAATATGTTGACAAGGATAACTAAAAATATGATACTATTGGCTCATAAATTTATCCTTTGGTGGCAATGAAGCTTGTTAGTTGCAACTTGTTACTAATTACTTGTTTCCTATAACATCAAGTTGGACTAGACGATTGTCTTTTACTACTCCATCTACAATATCTTAGATCTATTAATGTTCAATACAACAAACTTCTTAAAGTCATCCAATGGCATTGGGAAGCTAAGATAGTGATTGGCGAGGGAGACTTCTTGCATTTTCAAAATTGTAGCCATTTGTTGATTTTTTTCTTCATCAATACCACCTTCCAATAGAATGTAACAACCTTAAATTACCATAACTTTTGTATATATGCTTGAAGTTTTTATTTGTTGATATTTAACTCAAAGACGTGTATTGAGTTCTTTATCAAAGGAGATCGATCATGTCTTACCATATCTGCCCCAGAAACTGTCACGACCCAGACCGTCATGATTGGCACCACACTAATCCTCCGGTGGGAGAACCATTACTATAACCCAACTAAGTAACTTAACGAAAACTAGCATATTTAGAGATACGGAAGCAGTTTTAAATGTCTAAGAAAATAGGGAGTTCCCATAAACTCTGAAATTTAACAAAACAACTACTAAATCATTTGCGGAAAACAACCCCAAGAAACTGAAAGTCAATGTACCAAAACTCTGATTGACTAACAAGTCTAAGAAAAATGGGAGCATCCCCGAATACTAAACCAAACATACTAAACAATAGTCTGAGTCCGAAAGAGTGGACTTGAAATAAGAAAGATTTCATGGCAGCCTGAAAGAACTAGCACACCCTTGAATCCAGTCACACTCAATAATCACCTAGCTAAGGTCTGTCAGTAGCCACCTAAAGATGCCATGTACTCAACAAAGAAAGAGAAAGTGCAGTATCAATACACAACCATAGTGTACATGTAGGATCACGCGACCACTCCCATAGGCATAATACACACAAGCAATTCCAACATAATAACATGCATATACATAATACAATTCAGTCATCTTTTTAGAGCAACATACAGTCTTCCATTATCAATGACAAGTAGACATAACATAACAATCACAATGGTCCTCTCATGGAAACCACACCCAAACTGTTAATGTGTTGGAACATCACACCCGATCATATGCATGTGTCAGAACGTGACACCCGATACAATATATATGTTGAAACGTGACACCCGATCCAATGTATGTGTCAGAACGTGAAACCCAATCTAATCAGCACAACCACAATCACAATCACACCCATAATAAACAATACTCAAATCACAAATTCAAGTAATAGGTTCATGGCATGTATTGTTCTCACATAATTATTTCATTAGGTTCGATTCACATTTCCCTATTCACATACACACATGCATACAATGTAGCAATCAACCTGAATATATCACCCAAACAGGAAATCAAACCATCACCTACCTCGAAACCAAGCTTGAATCCTCCTAAGACACTTGAGCCTTCCCTTTCCAGATTTTTTCCGCTTGTTCTTGGTCCACAAACTAATAAATTAACTCAAGGATCAATAATTAAGGTATAATTTACTCGGATTATAACAAACCCAATAATCCAAGACCAACCCATGATCCTAAGGGGCAGCTAGGGCTTTTTTCCACCATCAACTTTAGGCAAAACCCTCCCCCAACGATAATTACCCAAGAATCTAAGTTCTACGAATCGAAAAATGGATTAGGGGATTAAAATCCTTACCTTTAGCACCAAAATTCGTGGAAAATTGTCAAGAAATTGTCGTGGGTTGTCTCCTAGCTCTTAATAACGAAGTTTGCAGAAAAATAATGAAATTGAAATTTTTCCCTGACTTAAGTCGCGACTGGCCCGCCGTAGCGGGACCCAACCCGCCACAGCGACCCCTCCCTGGCGGCTTGCACTGAGACAGAGAGTCGGAATTTGAGTTCCAAATCCCCATTTCACAACACACCTTCAACCCATGACCTTCAAAAACTACCTTTTCACACTAAGATCCGTTTCAGGACTTCTACTCACCCAGATTCAATTCCGTTTAGTAGTACCGGTTCCTTAATGTCTTAGTTGTCTACTGATGTGATAAAATTCATAATTAGATCCCCCATTCACTACCAGATTTACCTAGACCTCACCTGACTCAGATTTCATCCAAATTTGGACTAGGGTACAATTTTTCAAGTCACTACTCAAAAGTTTTCTGGCCCCAATTCTTTCCCCATTGACTTTTCCATAACGACGGGAACAAGTCGTTACAATAGATACCAATTTACTCTTCACTCGTCCCCGAGTAAACTAGAAAAAACTGGATAAAATAAGAGTGGAGTAGTACATGAATCGTCGAACAACTGAGGATACTTATCTCGCATGTCCTTCTCGGTTTCCCAAGTAGTTTCCTCTATCAGACGATGCTTCCATTGGACTTTCAAAGATTTAATCTCCTTGGTCCTCAACTTCTGGATATCACGATCAAGAATTGCAATCAGTTCCTCCTCATACTGAAGGTCCTTGTCTAACAATACTGAGTCCCACTTTGTGATGTTATCTTCGTCCCCATGATACTTCTTCAATATAGACACATGGAAAACTGGATGCACTCCAGAGAGGCTAGGTGGTAAAGCCAACCTATAAACCACTGGCCCTATACAGTCAAGAACCTCAAATGGACCAATGTATCGAGGACTAAGCTTGCCCTTCTTACCAAATCTCATCACCCCCTTTATGGGTGACACCTTTAGGAGAACTTGCTCACCAGTCTGAAATGTCATGTCCTTTACCTTATGATCCGCATGTTTTTTTGTGTAGACTCTGGGCTGCTAGAAGTTTAGCTTGGATACTTCTCACCTTATCCTGAGCATCTTTCACCAAATCAACCCCCAAAGATTTCACATCTCCAGCCTTAAACCACCCTATGGGTGATCTACATACCCTCCTATAAAGTACCTCGAACAGTGCCATGTCAATGCTGGAGTGGTAGCTGTTATTATAGGTGAACTCACACAATGGTAGAAACTTATCCCAATGCCCTCCAAAGTCAATCACCCATGCCCTTAACATGTCCTCTAACACTTGAATAGTTAACATGCAATTTTCCCCAAAACTTGGATGTGAATTGCGTACCACAGTCTGAGATGATAGAAAGTGGCACCCCATACAGTCTCACTATCTCTTTCACATAAACTTTCGCCAACTGCTAGGTATTATAGTCTACTCGGACTGGAATAAAGTGGGCTGACTTAGTCAATCTGTCAACCATTACCCAAATGGAATCAATCTTCCCCAAGGTCTTGGGAAGACCAACCACAAAATCCATAACTATCCTCTTCCACTTCTATTCCAAAATTGGCATTCTCTAAAGCAAACTTGTAGGCCGTTGTTGCTCATACATTACTTGCTGACAGTTTTGGCACTTAGCCACAAACTTAGCTATGTATTTCTTCATGCTAGGCGACCAATAAAGTCACTTCAAATCTAGGTACAACTTGGTCACACCCAAATGAATGGAATACTGCAAACCATGGGTTTTTGTCAACATCTTCTAAATCAAGTCATCCACCAGGGAACACAAATTCTTCCTTTAAAATTGAGTACACCACCCACATCAAACGTCGCCTCTTGTCCCTTGCCAGACACTGTCCTCTTTATAAGCTCATTTAAATTCTCATCCTCAAACTATTTGGCCTTAATATCCTCAATAAGTGTGGGTCTAACCTCAATGCTAGCTAACACCCTACTTTATTCTTAGATGCCCAACTGCATGAATTTAGACTCCAAGGTTTGAATCTCCTTGGCCAAAGGTCACTTGGACACACCCAAGCTAGCTAGACTACCCCTACTCACCGCCTTCCGGCTTAATGCGTCTGACACCACGTTAGCCTTACCCAGATTATATTGGATGGTGACATCATAATTCTTAAGTAACTCCATCCACCTTCGCTGTCTCAGATTTAGTCCTCTTGAGTGAATACATGCTACAGACTACGATGGTCAGTAAACACCTCACACTTGACACCATAAAGGTATTGATGCCAGATCTTAAAGGCAAACACTACCGCTGCGAACTCCAAATCATGCGTCAGGTAGTTCCTTTCATGCACCTTCAACTACCGCGATGCATAAGCTATGACATTCTTATCCTGCATCAACGCAACACCCAAACCTGAATGTGAAGCATCACAATAAACAATGAAATCTTTACCTTCCACCGGTAGTGCTATAATAGGTGATGTGGTCAAGAGATTCTTGAGCTTTTGAAAGCTCTCTTCATATTTTTCAGTCCATTCGAAAGGTACCTCCTTTTTAGTCAAACTTGTCAAATATGTGGCAATAGAAGCAACGTTTTTCACAAATCGAAGATAGTAACTAGCGAGCCCCAAAAAACTCCCAACTTCAGTCACAGAGCTAGGCCGGACCCAATTCTTAACCGCTTCAATCTTTTTGGGATCTACCATTACCCCTTCCCTTGAAACTGTATGCCCTAAAAAGGCAACTGAATCCAACCAGAACTCACACTTGGAAAATATGGCATACAACTTTTGTTTCTATAGACACCCAAAATAATGCAAAGATGGTCAAGATGCTCTTCCTTAATCTTTGAATACACCAAAATGTCATCAATGAAGACAATAACAAAAGAATCCAAAAATGGTTTGAGCACACCATTCATCAAAATCATTAAAGCTGCAGGTGCATTGGTCAATCCAAACGACATCACTAAAAACTCATAATGCCCATAACGGGTACTAAATACCGTTTTGGGTACATCTTCAGGCCTAATCTTTAACTGATCTTAACCAGAACTTAGATCAATCTTAGAGAAAACTAACGCACCTTGCAATTGGTCAAAAATATCATCTATCTGAGGCAACATATACTTATTTCGAAATGGTGGCCCTATTCAAGTGTCGGTAGTCTATGCACATTCTCATACTACCATATTTTTTCTTAACAAACAAGACAGGAGCACCCCATGGGGAAACACTAAGACGAATGAACCCTTTATCAAGAAACTTTTGGATTTGAGCCTTATGCTCTCTCAATTCTACCGAAGCCATGCGATACAAAGGGATGGAAATAGGGTAAGTGCCCAGTTCCAAGTCAATGCAGAAATCTATATCTCTATCCGGGGGCGTACCATGCAAATTGGTAAGAAGTACTTCCTTAAATTCAGACACTACATGAATAGACTCAATAGAGGGAGACTCAACCTTAACATCCCAAATATGAGCCAAATATACCAAACATCCCTACCCCACCAGTTTCCTAGCCCGAATGAAGGATATGACCTTAGCTGGGTTAGGCTAGTACACCCCTTACCACTCTAACTTTTCTCTACCCGGGATCTCTAGAGTCACAGACTTAGTATTACAATTAAGCACAATATAATTGGGGGACAACCAAGTCATGCCTAAGATTACATCAAAGTCAGTCATATCCAAAATAACCAGATGAACCCAGGTCTGAAAACCCATAAACAAGATAGGACACGCACGATACACAAGGGTGACTACAACTGACTCTCTAGTTGTGGTAGAAACATGGATGATGGCATCAAGTACTCATAAACCATATCAAATCCCAAGGCAAACTGAACTGACACATAGAAATAAGTAGAACCCAGATAAAACAAAATAGTAGCCATCCGATCATAGACAAAAATAGTACATGTAATCACTGCATCAGATGCCTCAGCCTTGGTCTTGCCCGGAAAGGCATAATCCTGAGCCTATCATCATGACGGGTGACCTCCTTGCATGGATGCACTACTCATCTACTTGCATTACCTTTTCCCCGGCATTCACGACCTCGTTGATTTCCTCCTCACCTATCTTGTGGACGTCTTCTACCATTATTACCACTAACCACTGGTACCACTGCTCTAGTTTGTTGCTGCGCGGGGTCAGACATGCACGGATGGGATAATCTCTCCTCATATGCCCAGATTCTCCATAATTATAACAAGTGCGGTCAAAAGATGGCTTGTTGCCCACCTAAGGTACGACTCCCTACCTATCCTGAATAAAATATTGCTGTGGAGTTCCTGAGTAACTACTTGTAGAGGCGGGCAAGGCTGACTGAATTGGTCGGGCTGCAAGTGTTGGCCTACCTTGGAGTAAGAACCATGAAGGTTACATGTTCTCTTGGGCTTCTTAGCTAACGCCCTAGCCTTCCCATCACGTCTAACTCTTTCTACTTTCTTCACAAAGTTGGTCACTTTATTAAAACTTTTACCTGCAGAGGTAATGTGAACAATAGTTTGGGTTTTAATCCCTTGACGAATAGATGAATCATCTCCTTCTCTGAAGTTACCAACTAAGTAGCATATCTAGACAAGGCATGGAACTTTGCCTCATAGGGATCTATAATCATACAACCCTGCTCCAAAGCCATAAACTCTACCTTCTTATGATCCCCCAAAGTCTGGGGCACATACTTTTCTAGAAATAGAGCATGGAACGACGTCTAAGTGAGTGGGGCCAAAACTAATGATCTGCATTCTACATAGGCCCTACACCACTGCTTAGCTTCACCTTGAAGCTGAAAGGTAACAAACTCTACTCCATGCTGATGTACAATACCAACTTATGCAGCCTCTCATAACAATCCAAAATGAACTCATAGGTGTCCTCACTCTCAAAACCATCGAACACATGACACTTGAACTTTAGAAACTTAGTCAACATCTTATGCTCATTACCAGTCATCATGGGACCTAACAAGGGAAGGAAGAAGATATCATTGCCTAATACCCCATCAACCTTGGGGATAGTAGCAGTAGCGGGGCAGTTGATCAGAGGTTGAGAAACTTGCAATGTGGGAAGGACTTCAGGGCCGACCAACCCCTTAAAAAAAGACATGATCTGTTGAGCTAACACTGGGTCTACTGGAGGAACGCTGATATTCCTAGCCGGTTCATCCTCTTCTTGTCCAACATCCCCTTTGTCCTCAATCTCAACATTCTTTTCTACCTCTTCTTGAGGTACATGAGGGGCCTCTTCCCTCAGAACATTCTCAGTTGGGGCTCCACCCCTGATGGGTGTCAATTTTCCTCTACCCCTGCTCCTTGCTCTTCCCCTACCCCTGCCTCGACCACGACCTCTAGCTGCGAACTCCCCTGCTGGCTCATTGGTAGAGGCTACGGGCCTGACACCATTGAATCGTGTGTTAACCATCTGCGGACAGAAGAGTGAAGGAGATTAGATACCAATTTGTATTACGAGATACCAATTGGAATCAATTCAAAGCACAAAAAGAGACAAGAAAAGACAGAGAAATTTCCAAAAGTACTGGAGCTTCTCGAAGAAAAGTACAAATGTCTCTGTACCGTTCCGCAAGACTCTACTATACTAGTTTTGGTACAATGAGATCAACGAACCTAGAGTTCTGATACCAACTTTGTCATGACCTAGACCATCGTGATTGGCACCCACACTAATCCTCCGGTGGGAGAACCATTACTAAAACCCAACTAAGTAACTTAATGGAAACTAGAGCATTTAAAGATACAGAAGCAGGTTTAAATGTCTAAGAAATTATGGAGTTCCCATAAACTCTGAAAGTTAACAAACAACTACTAAAATATTTGCGGAAAACAACCCCTAGAAATTGAAAGTCATTGTACCAAAACTCTGATTAACTAAGAAGTCTAAGAAAAGTGGGTGCTGCCCCAAAAACTAAACAAAACATCCTAAACAATAGTCTGAGTCCGAAAGAGTGGACTTAAAACAAGAAAGATTCCATGGCAGCCTGAAAGAACTGGCTCACCCTTGGATCCGATCACACTCAATAATCACCTAGCTGAGGTCTGTCAGTAGCCACCTAAAGATGCCCTGTACTCAACAAAGAAAGAGAAAGTGTAGTATCAGTACACAACCACAATGTATTGGTAGGATAACACGTCCACTCCTATAAGCACAAAACACACAAGCAATTACAACATAATAACAAGCATGTACAGAATACAGTACTTTAGTTAGATTCCAAATGAACAAATTCAAACTTTAAAAGGATCTTGAAGTACCTCAAAGGTTATCTTGGAAAAGGGATTGATCAAGAAAGATATTATTTTAGAGCAACATATAGTCTCCCATTATCAATGACAAGTAGACATAACATAACAATCACAATAGTCCTCTCATGGAACCCACACCCAAACTATTAGTGTGTCGAAACGTCACACCCGATCCAATACATGTTCAGAATGTGACACCCGATCCAATGTATGTGTCTGAACGTGACACTCGATCCAATGTATATGTCGAAATGTGACACCCGATCCAATCAGCACAACCATAATCACAATCACATCCATAATGAACAATACTCAAATCACACAATCAAGTAATAGGTTCATGGCATGTATTGTTCTCACATAATCATTTTATTAGGTTCGATTCATATTTCCCTATTAACATACACGTATGCATACAACGTCGCAGTCAACCAACATATATCATACAAATAGGAAATCAAACCATCGCCTACATTGAAACCAAGCTTGAATCCTCCTAAGACACTTGAGCCTTCCCTTTTCAGATTATTTCTACTTGTTCTTGGTCTACAAATGAATAATTTAATGCAAGGATCCGTAATAAGGACTAATTTACCCGAATTATAACAAACCCAATAACCCAAGACCAACCCATGATCCTAAGGTGCAGCTAGGGATTTTCCCATCATTAACTTCAAGCCAAAACCCTCCCCCACCGATATTCACCCCAAAAATCTAAGTTCTACGAACCAAAAAATGGAATAGGGGAGTAAAATCCTTACCTGTAGAACCAAAAGTCGTGGAAAACAGTGAAGAAATCGTCCCGGGTCATCTTGTAGCTCTTAAGAACGAAGTTTACAGAAAAATAACAAAATTGGGGTTTTTCTCTGACTTAAGTTGCGACTGGCCCGCTGTAGCGGGACCCAACCTGCAACAGTGGCCCCACCCTGGCGGCTTGCACAGAGGTAGAGAATCAGAATTTGAGCTCCAAACCCCCATTTCACAGCACATTTTCAACCCTTGACGTTCAAAAACTATCCTTTCACGCTAAGATCAGTTTTGAGAGTTCTACTCACCTGAATTTGATTTCGTAAAGTCGTACGGGTTCCTTAACGTCTTAGCTATCTACTCATGTGATCAGATCCATAATTACATTTTTCATTCATTACCATATTTACCTAGACCTTACCTAGACTCTAATTTCGTCCAAATCTGGACTACGCTACAATTTGTGGCCCCAATTCTTTCCCCATTGGATTTTCTATAATGACAGAAACAGGTCGTTACAGAAATAAAAAGATATATATATATATATAGATTTGTGTGTGTATGTGTATATATATATTGCTTTGGTCAATAGTATGATGTCTTGCACTTGGTATAATTACTAGAAATAATGGAATTAGCTAGTTCAATATGACTTGTACTTTTCAACTAGTTCACTATTGCAACAAGTTATTAGTAATAGAACTTGTTGCAACGGACTAGAATCTCTACATAGTATTTTTCTAAATATCAAACATTGTTGGTATTAGCTTTTGCTCTACATATCAAATATATCTTATCAAAATAATATGAATTTGGGAACTTTTTTCTTGGCCCACAAGATACACGTACAATGCACAAAAGGCATATACAAAACACGAGATGCACGTATGACGTCTGAGATTCACGTACGATGCACGAAATGCACGTATGACACACGAGATGCACGTACGACGCACGGGATGCACGTGTTGCACTGATTCTACCTTGATTCCAAAAAGTGGCCGCAAGGGTCTTATTAAATGTATATTACTTTAATCAATAACAATACTAGTATATGTGAAATAATGAGAGATACATACATTATGAAAAAATGTTGTAACCAAGAGAATATATGACAAATATTACCTTATATTAGTTTAAATTCTATAAAGTAAACATATAGAATTGCATAAAAGAAAAAAAAATAGTAATGCATATTTACATTATTTCTAGCTCTATCTAATTTTTAGAAAGGATGTACCTCGTATATAAGACTTCAGACCAATTATTTGCATGATGCAATGCGTTAATTGATACCCTAAGTAAAAATACGTTTTAATTAATTCATGAATATTAAAATCTTTAAAATTCTATAATAACTACTATATTTAGATATCTTTGATAAAAATTTGCATTGACAACACCTATTAACTAGGTTTCTTGATCTTTCAAGCCGTAGTGATTTCCAGTTTATTATTGACAACCTCAATGCTATCATTGGTGGATGTGGCCAAACTAATTTAGGACAACCGGTGAGACCTTACCTCTCAATATTGGCCTCTGGAAGTCGGCTTTGTGATCGGCACAACCTATCACTGCTCGCTTCATTTGTCATCTTTGTGCCTCTAACAACATCCCTGTAAAATAAATGATGAGAGTTAGGTAGCGGGATCCTATTCTGCTGATTTTATTTTAAATGGTTGAAGAGTATTACTGAATGTTGATTTTATTCGGTTTGTTCATATCTATATTGAAGGTAACACCGTGGGTGATTCTATAATGTCAATTAAGGCATATTATAACATGTTTTCAGATTAGAACAAATAAAATAAGGTCAATTCATAGTTTATTATTTAGGTTTGTATTGTACATGATAATTATATATTTGAATATGGTGTGAATTAAGATAAAGTTCGACAATAAAAGAAATGAATATATGTGCAAACTTATGCAACACTCTTTCTTCTTTCAGCCCTACAATCGACGAACTTTGTAATTACATTTTTTATTTATTCAAAGGAAATCTTATTATTTTAAGGTCCATAACAACATATACACTTCAGTGATAACTTGTAAAAAGTCTAATACTTCAGTCTAGGAAGAGTTACTTTTTTTTATATCGGTTTATGAATTACTAGTTAATTAAGCTTGGTGAGAACTACAATATACCTCTGACATTACAATGCTAGATTACTGCTATTTGATGTGTCTGAAACTAGTGGAATGATGTCACTGGCTTCAAGAAGTATTTCCTTCTTAAACATTTTCATATGACAATAAGTTCACCCTTATTAAAAAAATGTAGAGAAAAATAAAATAGTACAATAATTTTCTCAACTTACCTCCTTTGCCGGTCTCGGCACATCAAAAGTCTATGTGACAAGAATATCTGGAACAACATTCCTGTAACATTGATGATAAGTGTTTAATTCAAGAAAACTTAGTGGAAAATCACATATGTAAAATGAATATTACTCAAACTATATATATCATAAACTTAAGAACTTGATTTTTGAATCTTTTTCTTTTGAAAATCTGAAACCAAATGAAGAAGTTTTTTATTTGTTGATATTTTACTTGTAGCTACGTACTGAGGTCTTTATCAAAGATGACCGATCAAGTATTTTTATTTTGATTTGACTAATAGTTTGACGTCTTGCATTTCATATAATTACTAAAAACATGGATTTAACTAGTTTAGTATTAGTTGTAATTTTTAGTTAGATCACGATTGCAGCAAGCTATTAATAATAATACTTGTTACAACTTATTACAATCTCCACATAATATTTTTCTAAATATCATACATTGTTGGTGTAGTTTTTGCTATATTTGAATTCATCAAAATAATACGTATTCGGGAACTTTCCTCTTGGCCCAAAAGATACATGTAACGCACACGAGATGCAAACATGACACACGATATGCACGTATGACACACGAGATGCACTTTTTTCTCTACTTCTACCTTGATTCCAAAAAGTGATCGCGAGAGTCCTTGTTTATAATTTGAATACACAGTCCCAACATCGCCACAACATATGTCATTCCCTTAGTAGTATTCTATTGATTGTTAAATGGACCTTGTGATTGGACCAGAGAAAATATAAACGAAGAAAATTTTGGATTTTATGGTCTAAAATAAGTCAAGTGAAAAAGCAACGATATAAGTTGGACCATAGAATCATTAGACGGTTAACTTGATCTAGATCCACTTCGAATTACCTAACAACTCCAATCTCTCATATGAGTTACATTTTTCTTTGAAGGAAGAGTGAGTAAAAGCTTCATGTAACAAGTTGGGATTCTTGAATGTGTATCCAGTTATTTTCTCTGATTCCTCCACTAACCTCCTCCATTGTTTGTGATCATCATCACATGTCAATTGATTTATAATATTTTCTTCAGTTGAATGAAGATTTTGTGATAATGAAATATTTAGAGAACCAAGATTTTCTTCTTCTTTGTTTACTTCTATGACTATTTTATTTGAACAAGTAATAAGAAAATTTAAAGAAGGTTTCTTAATTTATAGAGTGGTTGATATAGAATAATGACAATGGGAATGTTGATTTTAAAATGAGTGAAAGGAAAATGAAGAGTTGTGATTTTTTTAAAAAGTTGTGACTTTTTTGAAAGGCTGTGACTTTGTTGAAAAGGTTGTGACTTTGTTGAAATGTTGTGACTTTTCTGAAAAGTTGTGACTTTTACAAAGAGTTGTATCCTTTTTTATAAGACACAATAAACACTTTTTCATGCTACCCTTTGTTATCGGTATATGGATTTCTTCTCATTTTGAACAATGAATTATACACAAATAAATAAATTCTAGAGTATTTTACTGTCTTTGAGTGGTTTGTCCTACCATGGTTTTTGGTAGCATTCTTTGACCACCATTTCGGACACGCCCGAAACAAACTTATTCATCTTTGTCCTAGAGTCGGCAACCATAGTAGGAGCATACTTAGACAATTGAGTGAACCTCAATGCATACTCCTTGACAGTCATGTTCCCTTCTTGTAGATGGATGAACTCTTGCACCTTCGCCTTCCTCACCTCAAGAGGAAAGAAACGATCAAGGAACACCCCTTTGAATTTATCCCAATCTAGAGGACCCACATCAATTGCCCTCTCCTCCTTCCGTTGATCAAACCAAACTTGAGTAACACCCTTGAGATGGTAAAACCCAAGTCCGCCTTTTCCACTGGAGTTATTCCCGTGATGTCCACAATCTTGTGGATTCCCTCTATGAACTCTTAGGGATCTTCCTCAACTTTCGACCCATAAAACTCTGGGATTCATTCTAGTGAAATCCCTTACCATTGTTACCTTGTACAATCAATTGGGTTCATGGGACCAACATCTTCCTGATTAGCTTGGGCATTCATAGCTTGATCCAACACTTGAAAAGCGGCTCTAAACTCGGCATGTGATACTTGCTCGGCCAAAGGATCGACCGGCAGTGGAGGAACCTCACGCTCCATATTGTCATGAACATTCCTTCTTGTGTTAGATCTTCGAGGAGGCATATCTTAAAAAGCATCAAACAACGTAAGGAAGAAGACCTTTATAAAAATCAACGTTATCACATGACTTTAGAATAATGAAAGTAGTGAAGTTTCCCAAACGCCTTTTGTCCTCCTAGTGAAAAATGTGGAGCATTTGACACTCATGAACAAGACTCTACTCAATGTGTCTTGTCAGACATCCTAGAACCGTAAAAACCTGATGCTCTAAGTTTGTCACGACCCAAACTAGACCCTATGTATGAAATGGTGAATAGGACCCCGAGAGGCCCTACAAAAGCCAGTTTACATAAGCATGACGTAATAAATATAAGATATGAGAACACAACATAAAAATGAGATATAAGTCTCAAATATTTAAGTCATTCAAGATACTAAAACATAATACATAAGAGAATACGCAGAACATCAACTATGTCTGACACAAACCTTCTACTATCATATATGTGGGACAAACCCCTAAACCATGTGTAAAGTCTAAACCAAAGTAATGATATAGAAGAAATAAAACTCATAATGGAATTGCCCTTGATCAATGAGGACTCACCAATTCAAGTATAGTAGCGGAGCAATCCAACTAGCCATGACTAGCCGGAGGAGCGTCAGATCCTATATTCTTAAACAATATATGCACAATATGCATCAGTACTTCTAATGTATATGTCAAATGAATTAAAATACCCCTTAATATTGTGGTCTTAAACATGTCACGTAGAAAGTTGAAATTAAAATATAGCCAAAAAAGGAAAGAGGTCATTCTTTTTTAAAATGACTAAAAAAGAATGAGTTCATATGATTTCGAAAAACCAATAAGTCTTCAAATGGAAAAATACAAAGAAATAATAGAACATCCATAATCTCCACATTACTTAAAAGTAAAAGTCACTGAAATTATTTGAAATATTAAACTATGAACCCATAAACATAACAAAGATGATGGTTCTACTGTTGATATTCGGGTCAAGAATTCATAGATTAAGATCTTGAATCTGCCTCTGAACACAAGTTACACACCTTGACCATAAATTGCTGCAATGACTTTTACTCTTGGTGATGCTTTTAAGGACATCCTCAGTTGTTCATACAAACCCAATACCTCAGCTACATCAAGTTCATCAGAAGGTTCAACAATCATCCTTGAAAGTGAAGGGGAATATGCCAATATGAGCTTTAATAAAATGTGTTTAAATTGTGTGCCCTCAAACTTTCTTAGTTCCACAAAAATCAAGCTTCTCAAATTGTTTATCAACACAATTTTCCAAATAATGTGCAACGTCATCTATGTTTCTTTCACTCAAGGTATTGACAACCTATAGAAATTCATACGGTGCAAAAAGACGAGAGAAAAAAAGGTTAGTAATTTTACAAATTTCATCACCATAAAATATTACTTGTAGATATTTTTTTAATTTGTATAACGATACTAATGGTGTATAAAATTGATTACATTGTCGGTACATGTATATAGGTTAAACTTTGTAAAGTGTTTAACTTATATACAATGAACGTGTAAAATATTTTTTTTCTCTATCAAATCTCTAAAAAAGTATCTATTGGTAACCAAGTTAAACTGATAATATTAAAAATAAGATAGATTAGCTACTACAACACGTAAAAGTTACCTACTATCAGTGTATATATAACTTAAACTTGATTTTAATTTATTGAAGATGAGAAAACATTACATCTATCTCCAGTGAGTGCATGTTGGGAGAACTTCAAATCAAGGAAAGAACACCAGAGACATGGCTTAGATCCAGAAATGTCACACACAATATTACATGCTCCAAATGGTAGGGTTTGGGGTGAAACCTTTTTGGAATGATATCTGCACCCAAATGCTTAGAAAAATAAAAATAAAAAGCCAAAAATGCACTAATGGTTAAGTATATATGAGAAGCATAGTAACATTTATTGAGAACTTTTTAATACAAAATATTGAAATATGTCTTGATCAAATTATACTCACCTGAATGCAAGAATTACTCAAAACAAGCCTTGTAGGTTACAACACAAATAAAGAAGACGCGACCATGCAATGAACCTCTCTTCTTCATAAGTTTTTGATTCTTCCCGGAATTGTAATACCATGAATAACTCCCTAATATTTGACATGTTTTCAAAAAAACTTGTGCGAATGTCATAACTATCACGAATAGTCAAGAACTGGATCCTAGGAGCAGAAATAGTGAGGAAATGAACGCCATTGCAAGCAATGAACGTTAAGGATGATAGTAATGGGGTATTCAAGACATAATTTGCTTTGTTTGGGCAACATTTAATGAACTTCAAGGTCAATTGAAGGAGATTTGGGAATAATGCTCTGGGAGAAGGTGGAAATTTAACCATGAAATTGGTGACATCTAGATATGTGAGAGTTGGACAATCAAATATACAAAAAGGCAATGTATAACACTTGCGTTTGTGATTTTTTAGGGTAAGTTCTTTGACACGATTACTTGTTACACATAACAACCAATAGTCAACGTCCTTATCATTAGAGTAGATGGTTGACAAATCAAGATAACATTTGACTATTAATCTAATATGTCACAAGAGAATATTGTCAATCATGCTACTAAAACCATATTCTACCAATCTTGTAGTAACACTTAACTCTTTAAAGAACTCCCTATCTAGAACTAGAATTGGATGTGTAGCCCAGAAATGTTTCCATATCTTCGACCAGACACATGTTTTCACCAATTACAGAAATGACATGTCCTTGAATATTTCATCGAGGATATGTGTGGGAAAATTAGAGATTTGTCTATCTCATTTTCGTCAATGATCACTTTTTTACCACGATTAGTCATGTTCACCATTCTGTAGATAAAAGAAGCTAAGTCAAACTTTAGTATATATTTTAAGAAAACGAAGATGTATTTCAAATATATAGATTAAAGGTCTTCAAAAGTTATTTATACTCCTAACATGATTTTATTTTATTCAGAAGAAAAAATGCAAGAATGTCAGAAATATTTCTCACCTAGACAATTTGTTTATACTGAATACACATAGAGGAAATCCACACAGAATTGGTACCTCCTTAATGTAGATAAAAAATTTAGATAGTAAATTAGAATTGTTAAAAGAACACATTTTTTTTTAATGTTTGTGCATATTAAAAATATTATATTCACCTCTTGCTAGATCTAATGAATTTCACAATGCAGGACTATGTTAGATCTGGAATGGAATTCAATGCTTAATTTATAAATTAAGAATTTCTTCAATTTATATGATTTAATTAACATTATTTCTAAATATTTATTAATTATAAGGATTCCTTTTATTCGATTTCTTATAGATGCACACAAAACTTCATAGACCATCCAGAAGAATTTATTTACAACTATAAAACATAGAAAATCATTTCTAAAAAATCAACAACAGAGAAAAAAAATCAGTGAAAGATAATACATAATGGAGATTGTATAAAATTCAATAAATTTATACATCAATATTTTCTTGCATCACTTGAAGGGAAGTCCCTTAGTTTTTTTTGCATAATTTTAGAGTGTAAGAATACAATAAGTTGTCAAAAATATGTACCACACTAATGTCTTGTTAAAAACAAATATAATAAATGGGCCCCATGGAAAAATACATATTTACTTTGACTTATAAATTGTTTTTTCATATATTTGTTTCAAGAAATTAATTTATGAATCCCACATTTTAAATGTAGATAACTTTTTCTCTGTTGAAGATATTTTCTACTTAATAAAACTCAGATATTCCTGAATATTTAGAGTCTTAATTTTGACAGCCATTCAACTTAACTTTGAATATATTTATTACATTGACCTTTTTACTTAAATTGGTCATTTGACATCTGATTATCACAGATTCTTTAATTACATATATTTATCAAATATTTTATGATCAACATAAGCGATAGATAGATCTCTAGTTATTCGATGCTTAGTACATAAAACTATTTACATAATTTTTATGATCCAATATCTGAAGGACCGTGAAGAAACTTACCCTCTGTTAGGTAAGTCAAATTTTTTTCTATTAATCATATGGAAATAACTGAAATAGCGAAAACAAGTCTTAACTTAGCTTTCAAATAAGTATATAAATGTGAAAAATACCAATTACTAGAAGAGAAATTAGAAGTAAAATACAACTTTTTAAGTATGAATACATTATCTGAAATGATAAAGGACTAAAAAGTAAACGACAAAATTTAGAGTTGACAATGGTAAATATTTGATAGAATACTTTGAATTAGAGATTTGATGTTTTAACAAATCTGTAATATATTTTATGATATATTTGCACTTTTGATTTTTTGGATGAGTTTGTCAAGTGAAACTGAGAATTTCTCATAGTCGATGCACCAATATTGTATGTGTAGTTGGTTTTCTTCTCCACGCTTGCAACGGCTAGATCACATTCGTAAAGAATAATTGTAGGATTTCTACGCAGTCATGAGGTCTGTGTTGAAGTCGATTGGTTCTGGGTTAGGAATCACATTTGTGATCATTCCGTCATAATTGCGATGAGTTGGGTTGGATCACTCGTTCACGTTCACATTATTGATCTGCATACACAAAGCGCAATGAAGATCCAGAACAAATTAAATCCCAATTTGAACTATCACGATCCAACCCATCGGGTTGTGTGGGCACCTTACTCTAATGCCTAAGTACGAGAACTCTTACCTTCAAATTGAAATATGAAATGCAAAAGTTAAGAAAATATAAACTAATCACCTAATACGGGTATCAACAACCCCACCATCTATTTTACTCTCTAAATATAGAGTGCTCTATTTTTTTTTTCAAACAATCAACTCCAACCCAATTCCCTATTTTACTCTCTAAAAGAGAATCTTCTTCTGTCTCCTCAATATTATATTATTAATTCTATTTCAATTATTTCCTCATTTCCTCATTTCATAAAATAAATCATTTTTTTTTGCGAAAAATCACTCTATAATCTATATAATCTTCATGTAATATAAAAAAAAATTCTTTTCAAATTCTTCATTTGATAAAAAATTATTTTATTCTAAATAACAAAAATGTGACAAATATTATATATAATACATATTAGCAAACAATTCAAATCAAAGTGAAATTATTAATGAACTACAATTATATAATCATTATTGCATTATCGTAAAAAATATTTTAAATTTTACATAAATATTCAACTTTCAAGACTGTTACGTTTCCCCATAAATGCTCTATTAATACATTACGGAGTTCAAAATGAGAAAGTTTTTGTCCTTATTTTTTTATTTGAAGCTGAAAATTGTTTAGATTAACGATTTTATCTTGTATCCAATTATTTTGTATACTAATATACTAATTTATTTCTCCTACTGCATCAAGTATCTTCATGCTCATTAAAAAGTGATGTTTAATCATTTATCACTATAGCATAAAAGTGGATTGTTTCAATTATCATGTAAAATTTGTGCATTCTCCATTGTAAAAAATAATTTTAATTTTAAATTACATATTTAAAGTGACAAAAACTTTTAAAATATCAAATTAGAAAAATTGTTAATTCGGGATGGAATAGTATACTTATCAATAATATGTTTTTAGATATTATATTACTTAGAAAATAATTACTAATATTATAGATTTAATTAATAGAGTCTTGTATAATATAAATAATATTAAAATAATTTTAAATTATATATTTAAAGTGTTAATTTTTATTTTTTTTAAAATACAAAATTATTAATTCGGATGGAAGTAGTAACTTTTTAATAATATATTTTTAGGTGTTATATTACAATAGAAAATAATTACAAATGATAAAGACTTAATTAATGATATCATAAAAATAATATTAAAATAATCAAAAAGTGAAATAGAGAGGTGAATAGTAGTTCTCCAAATTTGGAGAACTACTATTCACCTCTCTATAAATGTGGTATAGAGAGTGAAATGGAGAGGGGGTTGGAGAGGGCATTCTCTATTTTACCCTCCAAATATAGAGAATGGAGAGTAAAATAGAGATAGGTTGGAGATGGTAAATTTATTTAAAATAAGTACCTTTGAGAAATACATTGATTCCTCCCAAGGAACTAATCTAAACAAGTAGAGTTAGAAATGGTGTATTTTGATATCATTCTAGGCATGGATTGGTTACATTCCTATTATGCCTCAGTCGATTATATAACTAGGAACGTTCAGTTTCAGTTTCCAAATGAGCCAGTCTTAGAGTGGAAGGGTAGTAGGTTAGTGCCTACATGTTGATTTATCTCTTACCTTAAGGCTAGGAAGATGATCTCTAAAGGATATGTCTATCATCTTTTTTGGGTTAAGGATTCAAACTCTGAAACCCCAACTCTTGAATCAGTGTCAGTAGTAAATTAGTTTCCAGAAGTGTTTCCAGAAGATCTTCCAGAATAAATCTCCTTCCAGATACCCAGCCTATTTTGATTCCTCCTTACCGAATGGCTCCAGCTGAGCTTATGGAATTTAAAGAACGGGTGAAAGACCTTCTAGATAAGGGCTTCATCAGACCTAGTATCTCTCCATGGGGTGCTCCAGTGTTGTTCGTAAAAAAGAAATATGGTTCCCTCAGAATGTGCATGGATTGTCGTTAGTTGAACAAATTCACAATCAAGAACAAATATCCTTTCCCATGATTGATGAATTATTCGACCAATCTCAGGGTGCTAGTCATTTTTCGAAGATAGACTTCAGATCCAACTATCATCAACTCAGAGTCAAAGATAGTGTTATTTCAAAAACAGTCTTCAGAACTCGGTATGATCATTATGAATTTGTAGTTATGTCTTTTGGACTAACAAATGCTCATGCAGCTTTCATGGACTTAATGAATAGTATGTTCAAACAATATTTGGACTCGTTCGTTATTGTCCATATTGATGATATCCTCATTTATTCTTAAAATGAGGACGAGCATGGACTCATCTGAGAGTTGTTCTGTAGACTCTCAAAGAATGCCAGTTATTCTCTAAGTTCAACAAATGTGAATTATTGTTACAGTCCGTCACTTTTCTTGGTCATTTGGTAACCAACGAAGGAATCCAAGTGGATTCTCTAAAAATAAAGGCACTGAAGCAATGACCCAGACCCACCTCTCCAATAGATATCAGAGGTTTTTTGTGTTTGGCCGGTTATTACATGAGATTTGTTGAAGGATTTTCATCCATAGCTTCCCCAATGACAAAGTTAACTCATAAAAAGGTCAAATTTAAGTGGTCAGATGAGTGAGAAAAACTTTTCAAAATTGAAGACTAGGTTGACTACAACACCTGTCTTGACTCTACCAGATGGTTCAGATGGTTATGTGATCTATAGTGACGCATCCAGGGTTGGCCCATGTTGTGTATTGATGTAGTGGGGTAAAGTTATAGCTTATGCTTCTAGACAGCTTAAGGTACATGAGAAGAACTATCCGACTCATGACCTCGAGCTTGCAGTTGTAGTATTTGCACTAAATATTTGGAGACATTACTTGTATGGTGTTCACGTAGATATGTTCAAAAATCATAAGAGCCTCCAGTATGTGCTCACCCAGAAAGAGTTAAATCTTCGTTAGATGAGATGGCTTGAATTCCTCAAGGACTACGATATGAATGTGCTTTACCATCCTTGTAAGGCCAATGTAGTGGTTGATGCTCTCAGCAGACTGTCTATGGGTAATGTAGCACATGTTGAGGAAGAAAGAAAGGAATTAGAAAAAGATGTTCATCGGCTTGCTCGCGTAGCAGTTGGTCTTACAGATATATTAGACGGTGGTGTGATAGTTCAGAATGGATCAAAATCGTCATTGGTAGCGGAGGTTAAGGGAAAACAAGATAGTGACCCTATATTACTTTAGTTTAAAGGTGCAGTCATCAACAAAAAGTTTAGGTTTTCTCCCAAGGGGGAGATGGTGTGCTTCGTTACCAGGGTCGCTTATATGTTCCTAACGTGGGTGAGTTGAGGCAGCAGATTCTTATAGAAGCTCATAACTCCAGATATTCCATTCATATAGGTGCCACTAAGATGTACCGCGATCTATTGGAAGTCTTTTGGTGTAATGGCATGAAGAGGGACATAGCAGATTTTGTGGCTAAGTGTCCTAACTATCAATGGGTTAAGGTAGAACATCAGAAACTAGAATGTATAACTCAAGATATTAACATTCCGACATGGAA
This sequence comes from Solanum verrucosum, assembly GCF_900185275.1. NCBI lineage: Eukaryota > Viridiplantae > Streptophyta > Magnoliopsida > Solanales > Solanaceae > Solanum > Solanum verrucosum. The sequence continues at coordinate 937,996 of NW_026020363.1, forward strand.
GTGGGAAGTGAAAAACATGGACTTCATTACAGGTTAACTTCGTACTCGCAGACAACATGACTCCAGTTGGGTGATAGTAGATAGAGTCACTAAGTCCGCTTACTACTTGGCTGTCAAAACTACAGATTCAACGGAGGACTACTGATGAGTCCACAAATTGGACTCATTTAGGGCTTTATTTTGATAGAAATAGTGTCCTTGAATGCTTTTTTTGTCTCAATATCTTATGAAAACTCTTAAGTTTCAGGTATTTAAAGTTTTAGTGGAAGCATGGACACTTAGGTGCAAAGAGGAACAAAAAGGCCGAAAAGAACGAAGAAACTGAAGCGTGAGCATCGCCAAGAACCTCTGGCAATTCACCGAAAGGACAAACTCCGCCCTTTCTTCAAGTATGCGAAGCCCTGAAGGAAGAGGATCAAAAAGGCGATGAAAGGAGTAGTCGGCGTTTTGCCTAATAGTGCCGTGAAGCAGTACTATATCGCTCAATGGTACAGAACGTGAAGATGCTGAAGGCAAGCATGAAACGGCGATGAAACAGAAGAAGGGCGAGTCGTCGAGTCATTCGGTGGCATCGACTAACTTCGCCGAAAGATCCGCTAGCGCTATTTTCTGAAGTCTATAAATATTAAACTTGTTATTAATTTTATAAGTTCCAAACCTTATTATTATTTTCATAATAGAATAGTACGTTTTTAGATATTTTCTCTCAAGTTTGGAGAGGGTTTTGTGGGAGACTTGAAGAGAGAAGGATTTCATCTTCCCCAAGTTGGAGGTAGGTCTTCTCCATTCTTATTCCTTTGCTTTAATCAAGGTTTAATTTCTTATACCCATTTGAGTTTAGTATCATTTGAGGTGTATTTTGTTATTTCTTGATGTGTGGCTAAAAACCCCCATTCTTGGGGTGTGATTTAGCAAATGTGTGTTGATATTGTTGTTGGGTTTTGCTTGTTGATAGGGTATATGTATTTTAATGGTGATTTCACCTAGTGGTTGTGGTTTAATTTAATGGATTTGTAGTTGCAAATACAAAACCCCCCATGTGTTTTCGGCTTGCCCGAGAGGGAAGTCGCGAAACCAAGACCACTAGACTGATGGCCTAAGGAGTGGGTCGACATGAGGTTCATCCCGAGAGGATGAGCCCTAGTCACATATCCTAACACTCAGCTCGAGAGAGTGAGTGGGGTAAGGCGTAGGCCGGTCTTTATGCGGCAAATGGGTGTCCGAGAGAAACCCATTTGAAACGGGGTAAGTTGCCCGAGAGGGAACTTATTTCCATCTAAAGCTTAGCGTAGTCATTATTATCTTGCGAATTTCCTATTGAAAGCATGTACTCAACGATTTATCTCAACTTGTATTGCGGTCACACCCCAAGAACATTTCCCCATACTTGATTTTCTTGTTAATTTTTGTTGTTTTTACTACTTGTAACAAAACCCCCAAATTGATATTTGACACTTTCGTGTCACCCCCTTTAATTTACTATGTTTTTGTTCATAAATGTCTTTAGCTACGACTAGTTAGAGCTTAATTTTATTTTTCTATCAATTCTCAAAACCACTCCCTTTGGACACGACCCCAACCTTTAGTTGGGTTACTATACTATTGACAATCGTAGACACTCATACCGTAGGTTAGTACCATTGGTCACGATAAGCATCAACTACACTAAACTTTACATTAATGAGATGGTCAAGTTTCATGGGGTTCCCTTGTCTATCATCTCAGATAGAGGTCCTCAATTTACCTCTCATTTCAGAATGGTCTTGGTACTCAAGAAAATCTCAGCATAGCATTTCATCCACACACGGATGGTCTGGTGTAGTGTACTATTCTGTCACGACCCAAGGGTACCCCCTAGACGTAACAAGGCACATGGATCCATAAAAGGCACCATGTAAGCCACTTAGCATATCATAACATAAGTAAAGAACAATTAAGAGTAAAAACACATTTAAGTCCGAAAATTTTCATAAAGGAAAGCGGAAGTCTAGACTTGTCTCAATTAGCCATCTACTATAGTACTTGAGTCAAAATAGGCTCACAGCCCAAAACAACATAATCTGAAAGTGAAAATACAAGAATGAAACTACAATGATAGTATCCATCCTCGAATCATGAGGAATCACCAAACAAGCAAGGAGAATAGTCGAATCGAAGCTTGAACCAAATGATGACCGCCTTAAGAACCGTACCCTACACTTGGGAAAAATGTAGAGAAACATGGGTTAGTATAAAAATGCACTAAGTATGATAGCCATGCATGAAAACCTTGAAAACATGCTAAAAAGGACATCTAGTTGAATGCATGCAATTTGCTAAGTGAAAGCATCATTTTGAAGATAGTGGAAAAGCTTAAGTCATAAGCATAATCAACTCATAGATCATCACATCATAAAAGGAACCTTCCACAGATACCCTTAAAGCCTACTTCTGCAATGCATGAGTGAGATCCCATAATCTCACTCATACTAAGTAAAGCTTCTTAAGTAACCATAGTTCATATTTCATATTCTTGTTCATATTATTGTACTAATGGGAATATGCCTTAAGCGACATAGACCATGTGAGCTAACATGGAATCAAGTATCTTCTCTATATTGAAAAAGGGTTGTTCTACTTGCCTAAGGTAGAACCATACTCTTAGCTTAGGTGCATCCACTAGCTAAAGACCTATGTGAACACATAGATATGGAATAAGTAGATTGCTACTAGAAACCCGAACTCATCTAAGGTAGAAGGTTTCCATCTCATGAGATACATACTTTGGGAACCCAGATTCAACTAATGTAGAAGGAACCCATTTGGGAAGCTGGACTCAACTATCCTCTAAGTTTCCATCTCATATTCATATCCACTCGATTCTAGGCATTAATTCCCATAGATTACATATTAAGTCTTGACTTAAGTTCATATTCATGGAAGAATATCTTGACACTCCATCCAACATAATTCATACTATAGCTTATAGATTCAATAGGTAAGACTAGTCTTCCAACCTTAGAATCACTACATGTGACAAACCTTTCACATCATCTCTTATTCATGCATAAGTGTGTACATGAGGATAACCTCCGATCAACACAACAACTAGATCATAATCATAATCACTTTACGCTCAAAGTGTTCATAAAGCATATACATAATTATCATAATCATGCATAATTCTCATACTTTGTCCTTCAAGGATCGTAGACCATACTTCCATCAACACATCTAGAATTACTACATTAGACATCGATAATAACATAATTCAAGTAACTCAACTATCACAAGCATAATCTCACATCATCCTTCTATAATCATCAAACCCACATCACAAGATTCATAATTGGAGAAATTAGGGATTTCATGGGTTCTTGGGTGTTTCAACATAAAAACCAACATAAATCATCAATTCAATCATAATATAAAGTAATTAAATCATTGAAATCATTTTTGAAGGGAACCCATGACTTGGAGTCAAACCCTAGCTTTTTGGGAGAACTTTGAAATTGAGTTTGAAGGGAAAACTATCCATGGATGAAGGACTACCTTACCTTGGTGATGAATCCCCACGAAATTTGAGATGCAAACCCTTGCTCTTTGAAACCCTAGACTCCAACTTCCCTCTTGTTCTTGCTTGAGTTCTAGAGAGAGAAATTTTGGAGAAGATGAACTATTTTAGGTTTTGGGAAATAATGAAGTGAATGGGTTGGTTAATGACTTCAAAAAGCTTATATATGTGTATTAAAACTATACAAAACGACCTCACTTAATACTAACTTAAAAAGGAATTACCTAAAATAACCCCCACTTTAAAGTGCGGTTCCCAGTCCTCACGACCCGTCAAGGGAACCACAACCCGTGGTGCTGCCCGTGGTCCCTTGACCAGTATCTATTCTACTTGACAAAAGCCCCCACAAGGTGAAGGCGACCCTACGATCATTCCCACAAGCCGTGGTATTCACCACGGGCCGTGAAGTGGCTCGTGAAGGGGAGCCTTTCTTGGGGCAGGTTTATGGGATCACTGCCTCACCACCATGGGTAGCACCACGGTTCGTGGTGGCCACCATGGGTTGTGAAGACCCCTGTGGTTATGGTGGGAAGTGGATTGGCCAATTTTTGGCAAGCCTTGGCCCCTTGCCTTGGCCCTTGCCCATCTTCCTTGGCTCTTGCCCTCTTTCCTTGACGTTAACTCTCACGTTTAGCTCTAGGTTTTGCCTACTAGTTTTCAGAGTGTTACAATATCTCCCCCTTGGGAACATTTGTCCTCAAATGATGATATAGACACCTTACGGTAGTAAAGACTCAAGACTAGTAGTCCATCATGCATGAATCATACAAATAATGCACAATTCAAAGGAGGAAACATCAACTCCATCTCAAACATATTCAATGCAATACAAGGAAGTAGGAACTACATCTAACACCCATTATGCATGGAACTCAATATTTCTCATATTCATAAGAGGAACTACCTTCTCCATCTAGAATCATGCTCAACACAATATTATGAAGACAATATGCAATTACTCTCAAAAGCATACTAAATCATGTTCATCAACTCATCTCATGAAGTCAAATAGGCAACTCATACTGAATGCACAACAACATGAGGAACATAAATAATGAAAACTCATTTTCTTACTAAACATGAATTTCATAAATAACATGCATAACATAAGGAAATCATAGAAAAGATCATAAAACATACATGGCCTCCAAAACACTAAAACTCAAGAGGAACTAATTACCTCAAGCTTGAATAAGAGTAGAAGGAAAGAGATCAGGATATCAGGATTTCATATCGGCCTCGGCCTCCCAAGTAGCACCCTCAACTAAATGATTTCTCTATAAAACCTTCACGAAAGCTATTTCCTTGTTTCTCAATCTCTTGACTTGTCGGTCTAAGATCTCTACCGAAACCTCTTCATATGAGAGACTTTAATCAACTCCCAACCATTCTAGAGGAATAATGGACGTTGGATCTCCAATACACTTCTTAAGAATAGAAACATGAAATACCGGATGAACCGGGGCCAACTCATTTGGCAAGTCTAACTCATAGGCAACTTTCCCAATACATTGCAAAATTTGATATGGGCTTACATACCGGGGACTAAGTTTCCCTTTCTTGCCAAACCTCATCACACCCTTCATTGGTGAAATCTTCAAATAGACCCAATCATTCACTTCAAATTCTAGATTCATCATTCTCACATCGGTATAAGACTTTTGTCTACTTTGAGCCATCCTCAACCACTCTCTAATGAGCCAAACCTTCTCAATAGCTTCATAAGCTGATTCAGGATCAATAAGAGCAATTTCACCTACCTCAAACCAACCAATCAGAGACCTACATCTCCTACCATATAAGCCTTCAAAAGGAGCCATACCGTTACTTTGAGTGGTAACTATTATAGTAGGCAAACTCTATTATTTGCAAGTGGTCATCCCAATTACCCTTGAACTCTATAACACATGACCTCAACATATCTTCTAATGTTTGGATGGTGCGCTCTGCTTGCCCATCGGGTTGGGGATGAAAAGTCGTGCTAAGCTTAACTTTAGTACCAAGCCCTTTTGGAATGACTTCCAAAAGTGTGAAGTAAATTGAGTACCCCGATCCAAAATAATAGATAAAGGGACCCCATGCAACCTCACTATCTCATTTATATATAACTTGGCATAGTCTTCCACCGAATGAGAAACCTTGACAGGAATGAAGTGGGCTGATTTAGTCATGCGATCTATATTGACCCAAATAGAATTATGTCGCATTCGGGTACGAGGCAAACCCACAATAAAATCCATATTCACCTCTTTCCACTTCAAAGTAGGAATTTGTATATCTTGTAATAAGCCTCCCGGCCTTTGATGCTCAACCTTAACTTATTGACAATTAGGACATTTGGCTACAAATCCAGCAATATCTTTCTTCATACCATTCCACCAATAGACTTCCCGTGGATAAACGGTACATCTTGGTGGCTCCCAAATGAATAGAGTATCGAGAACTATGAGCTTATTCTAAAATTTTATCCGGTAAACCATCAACATCCGAAACACATAACCGAAATTGGTAACTAAGCACCCCATCTCCCCCTTGGGAGAAAGCCTCTACAAACTTTTTGAGTACTGACTCCTTCAACGCAACTAATAAAGGATCAAGATCTTGCTTAGACTTCACGTCCATCACAAAGGACGATTTGGAACCATTATGGACCATGACACCACCCTGGGAATCCACTAGTTGGACACCTAGTCGGGCCAATGTATGCACCTCACGAACCAATTCTTTCTTTTCATCCTCTATATGAGCCACACTACTTTTCACGACCCAGGGGTACCCCCTTGACGTAACACAGCATACTCGACCCCGAAGGGGTATAATACAAGCCCTAAGCATCATAACATAGGTAATAGAAAAGTATGGAAAATTTAAAACTTCTTTAAGACCATACAATCGAAAATATTTTCATAAGAAAACGGAAGTCTACTAAAACCTTTGTCTCAAATAATCTATATAAACTCATGAATAAAAGTCTTGGGACGCAGCCCATACAGAGTCTAAAAACACAAAGAAAAGACATAAAGGGAAACATGCGTTTGTCCTCGAAGCTATGAGGACTTACCAATTCTTCAACTCTTCTTGATCCTTGGAGACCTAGACTTAAAGCAACTCAATCTCTGAAACCCTATATTTTATTAGAATGTAGGCAATATGCGTTAGTACAAATGTACCAAGTATGAAAGCTAGCACAACATCATAAGAGCATCTCAAAATGGTTAGTCACATAAGACATAAGCATAAGAGATAATAACATATTCATAACGTAATCATCATAGTCATAGCATGGTCTCCAACTTAAGTTTCATATGAACATAAGTCAATATAAGTCATAGTTAATGAGCATAGGAGATAAGTCATAATCATATAAGCATACTGGACACTTAGTCATCTTTACCATAATAGCACCATTCTAAAGTTACCTCAAAAGCATACAAGTTCAAAGCAAGAATAGCATCCCATAACACCACCCAAGCCAAGTATCCCTTTTTGGTCATCTTAATCATAGTCTAAATACATGATCAACTCTTAAGCTTCTCTATGCCATAAGGGTTTAACCTCAAAGCACACTTGTGCAATGCATGAAAGGCATCACATACTACCCTTCACACTAAGCATAACCTTGAAGTCATCCTAGTCATATTAACCCCACTTTGGCCTCATTATTAGCTTAACTCTCATAACTAAGGGAATCTCTCACCTTTAGTCAACTATGACTAGGAAGGGCAACTATAGCACAATCCTATCTCAAGACTTCTATTTAGTTACCCTAAGTCATACTTGTACAATGCATGCATAGCACCCCATAATACTATACATAGTAAGTACTGCCTTTAGGTCCTCATACTAACATTTCTTGGTTTGGAACCTAGTTCCTCTCTTAACTTTAGAACATTATGAGGTACTCTATTTAGCACATCTTAGTTCATTATTAGGTTGAACCCTATGAGACACTTCCTTTAGTATGTCTAAGTTCACTACTAGCATGGATACTATGAGATACTCACTTAAGCATGTCTAAACCCCTTTCTACTATGAACCTTATGAGATACTCTCTTAAGTATGTCTAAGTTCCTTCTTCACATTGACCCTATGAGATACTACCTTAAGCATGTATAAGTCCACTTATACTCTTGAACACTATGGGGTACTTTATTAAGTAAGTCTTAGTTCAATTATGTTTTAGAACACTATGAGATGCTTCTCAAGCATGTCTTAGTTTGTAGGATATGGAGATTTTTACTAAGAACCTTAACTCAACTATGTGAAGATTCCCATCTCATTAGACCTAAATTTGGGAAAACCCACACTCTACTATCTAAGAGTTCCCCCTTTAACTTGGATATTCCTCACATCAACTAGGTGTGGTTCTCCTTTCTACTTGGAGCCCGGACCCTCTCTTATGTGACACTCCATCTAATTGTCAATATCCACTTGGAGCCAAGCATACACCCCAAGATTTACCTTTTAAGCCTTTCTTAACACTCATAACTTCATGGAAGGAGGCCCTGGATAATCAATCCATGTTCAAGTGATTCTATCACTTTCATCGATCAAGCATTCATAAGGTAGGTTAGGTGAGTATAGGTTATTCACCACAATCCAACCTATTAGACTTCTATTCTCTTTTAGACTTTACTCTCAAAGGCTTAGCATTAATAATTAATCACCATAGCTTCACCCTAAAGACCTAGCTATCATGATCACAACCTTGCTCTCAAGGTTTCTTCCTTAATATCTTCTTTATACTTAGAGTTCATGGTAGTTTGATCACATCTTTCATCACTAGGTGATTCTAATCTTGATTGATCATAAAGGTTGAATTCTAACTTTACAAGTCAAGATCAATCATATACAATGGAGTCTAGTTAAATTCATGACTATATGATCCTAAATTTGATCAATTACTACAGATAACATTGAATTAGGAAGATCAACTATGAACCTTCAACTTTGCCTCTAATGGCATAAACCCACAAATATCACTTTCATCAATTTATATTAGGGTTTATCATAGAAATCACATGAAATCATCATATTATCATTAAACAAATATAAATCAATCATAATTGGGTGATATCCACTAGATTGGAATAACAACCAAACTCTACCCACAATGCAAGCACAACCCTAGCTAGAATTGGGTTTTTTATTTCACAAGTGGGGAAACTATGAGGGCTCCATGGGTGGAAGAACCCATGGATGATTAAGCTTCAGATACCTTTAATCAAAGCCCTAAACAAAGCTTTAATCAATGGTGAATTTGACCTAGTTGCTTCCCCTCTTTTTCTTCTTCTTCTTCTTCTTTGCTTTTAGATAGAGAATTCTTGAGAGTAATTTGGGAGTTCTAAGATGAATGAGCTAATGAATTAGTTTTAGGGTCTTATTAGGTATTTATAGGTGGTTATTTAACTACTTAACCGACCCCCTAAGCCCTTAATTAATTAACTAATTAATTTCCAAACACCTAACTTAAAACTAAAAGTCCAAAAGCTGGCAGCATCCACGCCCACCCATCCACGGACCGTGGATGGGTCTACTGTCCATCCTGCGGTCTCGTGGTTTGCACCTGAGGCTTGTCTTGTCAGGCCTCAACAGGCCTTGATCTACGCCCATGACCTACGGGGCGTGGTCTGGTCTACTGGCCGTGGTTGGCCATCCGTAGGTCACCAAAATTGGACAGTTTTGGGGTCCTCCTCAAGGACCCCTTGGGTGGTCCTTGGGGAGTTGTACCCAAACGTTTAACCCCTAAAACCCCTATTCTAAGTACATGAACTATTTTTACAAACTTTAACCCTCATACGACACTCCAAAACTTTTACCAAAGGTTCTAGAACTCACCAGTTCAACTCACTAAGTTCCGGGGTGTTACACTACCCTTGGACAGTCTACTAAGTTCATCCGCTACCACATTAGCTTTGTCGGGGTGGTAATGGACACTCATGTCATAATCCTTCAATAGTTCTAACCACCTTCTTTGTCTGAGATTCATTTCCTTTTGACTAAACACATATTGAAGACTTTTGTGATCGGTGAAAACATCCACATGGACCCCATATAAATAATGTCTCCATATTTTCAAGGCAAACACAACCACCGCTAATTCAAGATCATGGGTCAAATAATTTTTCTCATGAATCTGAAGTTTCCTTGAAGCATAGGCTATCACTTTATCGTTTTGCATGAGCACACATCCCAACCCCACTCTAGAGGCGGCACACTATACAACAAAACCATCCGTACCCTCTAGTAAGGTCAACACCGGAGCAGAAGTAAGTCTATCCTTCAACTCTTGGAAGCTTTTCTCACAAGCCTCCGACCACTCAAACTTAGCTTTCATTTGAGTCAAAGCCGTCAATGGAGAACCAATGGAGGAAAACCCCTCAACAAACCTCCTATAGTAACCGGCCAAAACCAAAAAGTTTCTAATGTTGGAAGGAGTTAGAGGTCTAGGCCATCTCTTGATCGTATCCGTCTTCTTGGGATCTACCTTAATACCCTTGCTTGACAAAATATGCCAAGGAAAGCTACGGATCTCAACCAAAATTCTCACTTGCTAAACTTTGCAAAAAGTTGTTGGTCTTTAAGAACTTGCAATACAATTCTCAAATGGCTCGCATGTTCATTCTCACTCCTTGAATAGATCAAGATATCATCGATAAATACAATCACAAACATGTCTAAGTATTGCCTAAACACCCTATTCATTAAGTCCATAAACGCCGCCGGAGCATTTGTCAACCCAAATGACATAACCAAAAATTCATAGTGACCATACCGGGTCCTAAGGGTTGTCTTGGGAATATCAACCCCTCTCACCCTCAATTGGTGATAACCGAATGAAGGTCAATTTTGGATAAATGGCTAGCCCCTTGACGTTAGTCGAAAAAGTCATCAATTCTCGAAAGGGGATATCTATTCTTGATGGTCACTTTGTTCAAGTGACGATACTCAATGCACATTCTAAGAGACCCATCCTTCTTTCTAACAAACAACACCGGAGCACCCCAAGGAGAGATACTCGGTTGGATGAAGGCCTAACCTAATAAATCTTTTAGTTAATCTTTCAACTCGGCCGAAACCATTCTATAAGGAGGAATGGAGATTGGTTGCGAATCCGGTAAAAGGTCAATACCAAAATCTAGTTCCCACTCAGGAGGAATACCCAGCAAATCATCGGGGAAAACTTCTGGGAACTCATTCACTATCGGAACCGACTCTAGAGAAAGGTTTCAAACTCAACATCCATCACCCTAACAAGATGGTAAATGCACCCTTGGAGAAGTTCCCATTACCTGTTTTATCCATTTTTACCTCTCTATTCCTCTTCTTGAGTTTTGACTCCTCGATTTGTTGAGCATATACCATGAGCCTTGAGATATCTATGTCATGATGAAGCATTGTCGTACGACATTCTTCTTGAACCAAATCGGACACACCCGTCAAAAACCTACTCATCTCATCCCTCGAATTCACCACCATAGATGGAGCATACTTGGATAGTAGGGTAAAATTCAAGGCATACTCCTTGACACTCATGGTACCTTGCCTAAGGTTTATGAATTCCTCCACCTTAGCTTTCCTCAACTCTCGGGGAAATAATCTATCAAGGAATGCCGATTTAAACACTTCCCACTCTATGGGACCCACTCCTACCTGCCTATTTCTCTTCCATTGAGTATACCAAACTTGAGCCACATCTTTTAATTGGTAGGCGGCTAACTCCTCCTTCTCTTGTGGAGACACTCCCATAATGTCAAGCACTTTATAAACCTCATCGATAAATCTTTTGGGATCCTCTTCCACTTTAGAGCCATGGAATTTGGGAGGGTTCATTCTATCAAAATCCCTAACCCTAGAAGCAGCCAAATTCACATTAGGATTGATTGGAGCTACCACAACTCTATTGGCTTGAGCCGACAAAACTTGCGCCAATATTTGAAAAGCCGACCTAACCTCATCTTCGACATAGCTGAAGGATCAATCGGAGCTTGAGGAGCTTGGGAAGGAGCTTCTTGATTCACATTCTCCTCTTCCATCCTTCTAGAATTAGCCCTTCAGGTATTCATTTCCTGAAGACATAAGAGAAGGATTAGGAGATGAACTTTATAGAGTTAAACTCTAAGGCACGACTTAAGACTAATGAAAGAAATGAAATTTCTTAAACATGTTATAGCCTCTCATTCATAAGTATGGCGCACTTCACACTTATGAACAAGACTCTACTAGACGTGGCTTATGAGACATCATCCTAGAATCATTCTAAACATTGTGCTCTGATTACCAAGTTTGTCACGACCTAAGGTTACCCCCTAGATGTAACAAGGCACATGGAACCCCGAAAGGCACCATGTAAATCACTTAGCATATCATAACATAAGTAAAGAACAATAAAGAGTAAAAACGCATTTAAGTACAAATTTTTTCATAAAGGAAAACAGAAGTCTAGAGTTGTCTCAATTAGCCATCTATTACAATACTTGAATCAAAATAGGGTCACAGCCCAAAACAACATAATCCAAAATTTAAAATATGAGAATGAAAGTACAATGATAGTATATGTCCTCGAATCATGAGGACACACTAAACAAGATAAGAGAATAGTTGAATCCAAGCTTGAACCAAATGATGACCGCCTTAAGAACCGGACCCAACACTTGGGAAAAATGTAGAGAAATATGAGTTAACACAAAAATGCACTAAGTACGATAGCCATGCATGAAAACATTGAAAACATGCTCAAAAGGACATTTTACTTGAATGCATGCAATTTGCTAAGTGAAAGCATCATTTTGAAGATAGTGGAAAAGCATAATTCATAAGCATAAGCAACTCATAAATCATCAAATCATAAAAGGAACCTACCACAGATACCCTTAAAGCCTACTTGTGCAATGCATGAGTGAGATCCCATAATGTCACCCATACTAAGTAAAGCTTCTTAAGTAACCATAGTTCATATTTCATATTCGTGTTCATATTATTGTACTAGTGGGAATAAGCCTTATACGATATAGACCATGTGTGCTAACATGGAATCCGGTATGTACCCCACACTGAAAAGGGGTTGTTCTACTTGCCTAAGGTAGAACCATACTCTTATCTTAGGCGGATCCACTAGCTAAAGACCTATGTGGGCACATAGTTATGGGATAAAGAGATTGCTACTAGAAACCCAGACTCAACTAAGGTAGAAGGTTGCCATCTTATGAGATACATACTTTGGGAACCCGGACTCAACTAAGGTAGAAGGAACCCATTTGGGAAGCCAGACTCAATTATCGTATAAGCTTCCATCTCATATACATATCCGCTACATTCTAGGCATTAATTCCCATATATTACATATTAAGTCTTGACTTAAGTTCATATTCATGGAAGAATGTCTTGACACTCCATCCAAGATAATTCATACTATAGCTCATAGATTCAATAGGTCAGACTAGTCTTTCAACCTTAGAATCACTACATGTGACAAACCTTTCACATCATATCTTGTTCATGCATAAGGGTGTACATGAGGATAACCTCCAATCAACACAACAACTAGATCGTAATCATATTCACTTTACGCTCAAAGTGTTCATAAAACATATACATAAATATTAGAATCATGCAGAATGCTCATACTTTGTCTTTCAAGGATCATAGATCATAGATCATAGATCATACTTCCATAATCACATCTAGAATTACTACATTAAACATGGATAATAACATAATTCAAGTAACTCAACTATGACAAGCATAATCTCACATCATCCTTCTATAATCATCAAACCCACATCACAAGATTCATAATTGGGGAAATTAGGGATTTCATGGGTTCTTGGGAATTTCAACATAAAAACCAACATAAATCATCAATTCAATCATAATATAAAGTAATTATATCATTGAAATCGTTTTTGAATGGAGCCCATGACTCAGAGTCAAACCCTAGATTTTTGGGAAAATTTCTAACTTTGAAATTGAGTTTGAACGGACTCCATGGATGAAAACTATCCTTGGATGAAGGACTACCATACCTTGGTGATGAATCCCCATTAAATTTGAGAAGAAAACCCTTGATCTTTGAAACCCTAGACTCCAACTTCCCTCTTGTTCTTCCTTGAGTTCTACGGAGAAATTTTTTGAGAAGATAAACTCTTTTGGGTTTTGGGAAATAATGAAGTGAATGGGTTGGTTAATGACTTTAAAAAGCTTATATAGGTGTATTAAAACTATACAACATGATCTCACTTAATACTAACTTAAAAAGGAATTACCTAAAATAAAACCCAATTTAAAGTGGGATGTCCAGGCCTCACGACCAAGCTCACGACCCGTCAAGGGCACCACAGCCCGTGGTGGTGCCCGTGATACCTTGACCAGTAGCTATGCTACTTGACACAAGCCCCACAAGGTGAAGGCAACCCCACGAGCCTTCCCACGGGCCGTGGTCTTCATCACGGGCCGTGAAGTGGCTCGTTAAGGGGAGCCTTCCTTGGGGCAGTTTTGCGGGCTCACTGCCTCACCACCACAGGTGGCACCACGGGTCGTGAAGACCCTCGTGGTGATGGTGGGCAGTGTCTTGGGCAATTTTGGGTAGGACTTGGCCCCTTGCCTTGGCCCTTGCCCATCTTCCTTGGCTCTTGCCCTCTTTCCTTGACATTAACCCTCATGTTTAGCTCTAGGTTTAGCCTACTAGTTTCCAGAGTGTTACACATTCAAACCTTAGAGGACATGTTGAGAGCTTGCGTGATCAATTTCAAGCGTAGTTTGGATGATCACCTACCTCTCATAGAGTACACCTATAATAATAGCTATCATTCAAGTATTTAGATGGCCCCTTAAGATGTACTATATGGGTGCAGATGCAGGTCCCCGATTGGTTGGTTTGAAGTAGGTGAAGCAGCCTTGATTGGGCCAGATTCGGTTCACGAGGAGATGGAGAAAGTTCAGCTCATCAGAGATGGACTGAAGACAACCCAGAGTGGTCAGAAATCCTATGTAGATGTAAGGACAAGGGACTTAAGTTTGAAATCAATGATTGGATTTTCCTGAAGGTGTCACCTATGAAGGGGGTGATGATATTTGGCAAGAAAGGGAAGCTTGATCCTAGATATGTAGGTCTTTACAGAATCCTGAAAAGGGTTGGTAATGTGGCTTATGAGTTAGAGTTGCTAGCAGCAGTTTATCCAGTCTTTCACATTTCCTTGTTGAAGAAGTGTGTGGGTGATCCGGCTTTGATTTTACCATTAGAGAGTGTGGCTGTGAAGGATAGTCTAACTTATGAAGAGGTTCCAGTTGAGATTCTTGACCGGCAGGTTCGTAGGTTGAGGAATAAAGAAGTCGCTTCAGTGAAGGTTTTGTAGAGGACTCAGTCCGTAGAGGGAGCTACTTAGGAAGAAAAAGTAACCATGAAGGGCAAGTATCCTCATCTCTTTCCTTCTGATTCCATTTCAGCTTCGTAATAATTCCTCTCCAGTCTCTTAGTTTACTCTTGTGTAAAATCAGTCTTAGTATCTTGTTCCTTCAGTTGTTCTTGCATTTCAGCATAATTTCATGTTCTTGGAGCTCACTTCAGTTAGATATCAGTTTCTAGTACTTAGTGGTAGGGATTACATCTCCTTTCCTCCTAACTCAGCTAGTTTAGACTTCATTTGAGGACGAATGTTCCCAAGGGGGAGCTAATGTAACACCTCAGAAATCAGAATTGAAATTTTCAGAAGAAAAAGGTAAACCACGGAGGGGTTCACGGGCCGTTATCAAGACCATGATCTATCACCCTCATTGTGGTTCACACCCACCCAGAACTGGTGGACCACGGAGCCCTTCATGGGTCGTGGACCACCACATAAGCCATGGGAAGGATGGTGGAAGAAAGGCAGAACCACCCAAGGCTCAGGCATCAGACCACGGAGCCCTCCACGGGCTGTGGTCTTGATGACGGGTTGTGGTGAGGCTCATCAACCTGAACCAGTAGACCCCTAGCCCCAAGTGAAGTACCACGGTGACCTTCACGGTCTGTAGTCCTTCACACGGTCCATGAGGTGGATCGTAGAGGGGAGTGTCCAGGACCAGCAGACCTTGGCCAAGAAGCATGATCCACTTGATTGTTCGTGGTCCCTTTGACGGTGTATCAGTGGCACCGTGGTAGGCCTCCATCAGCTTTTAAGTCAGGGTAGTTTTGGTCTTTTCCCTTATGATTTGGACACCTAAACTACCCTGTTTTACCCAGTTTAAGCCTAGTTTTCCCAAGAACAACCAGCAGATTTCCTTCAAGTTCCAGCCCCGAAATCGAAGGATGTTTCCATAGAATTCGTCACCACGTATGTGGGATTTCACTAGTGGGTTCCTTTCATCCACTAGGTCCCTAGAATTCATTCAGATTTTTGATTCTCTATATCTTGTTTAGACCTAGGGTTTCTAAAACCTTAGAAAATTGTTGTGATTTAGCTGTTGTAGTATTCCTAATCAAATTAGCTTCTATCTTGGAAAATTTGCTTAGTTCCTTATATGAAACTCAGAACTGAAGCCTAGTTGTATGGTTTCTTTAAGTTCATGAGTTATACTTGCTAGGTCAGTATAGATAATCATGCTCTAGATTCGAATGTTACTTTATCAGTACATAAATGTGCATTCTCACATTTGCCTGCTAGTATTTTGAGCTATACATTAATTCAGTTACGTTGTGTCATATACATATTCAGTTGGGAGTAGATTTAGCACCGAGTTGGACTAGGGTTCTGTGTACCTTTATAGTCCTAGAATTAGGTGCCCCCGTAGGAGTATAACTCCACCCTGTGGGCATCAAATTTAGTGATCAAACCATTCATGCCTTTATACCCCTGGCAAGGTATATCAGGTTCTCTCGATGGGGCATATACAGTGGACTCCATGTTTAGCTCACATGATTTTATGTTGATTAATAGTAGCTCCCATAGTCAGATTTTAATGCAGCTGACTAGGTTTTCAGTTTATACTTCAGTATTCAGCCTCAACATGTTATGTTCATGATTAGCAGTTGGTCATTGCATTTAGCTCACTTTCTAGTTATATTTCAGCATATATATATATATATTGCTTAGTTATGCTTTGTTAAGTTTATATATCTTGTTCAGCTATTACCAACATTCTGCATGCTCAATACATTCCAAGTACTGACGCATACTCTGCGCTACATCCTATCATGATGTAGGCTAAGGTACTCAGCATCCAAATCATGCTTAGATCGACTTTTAGTCCGTATTCAGCAGCTTCAGTGGTGAGTCCTCATACTTTGAGGGGCATGACCCAACAACCCTATTCAGTTAGAGGCTTTTTCAGACATAGTAGTAGATTTAGCTTTAGTTATTGAGTGATTGTTCAGTATCACTAAACTCTTAGTATGTTTTATGCATTCAGACTATTTGGGTATTTCCAACTTTCAGTTATCTATTTATTTAGCTTCCGAATAGTACTTCTCTTATTCAGTAATTTTATAGTATGCTTATGATATGCAAGAGACCGAATAGCTTGGGGTCACTTTTGATCCTAGGTCCCATATTACGTCAACGGGGTAACCTCGGGGCGTGACACTAGCTCAAGTCACCCCACCTTCATCCACTACAAACTCCTACACTAAAAACCATTCCACCTTCCTAACCGATCATCGCCTAACCATTCTATCACATAATGACTTCTCGAAACCACCCACATTGTCAGCCCCAAAGTCCGTCCTACAAAATTACTAAATTCACCAACTAGCTCTATCGACCAGCTAAACCCTTGCTCACCTCCTTTTAACTCAATCTACTTGTAATGACTCAGTCAATCATTTTTGGAAAGTTTTATAAAATTACCATTATGCCCCTCCTAATATCGACCCTGAGTCTTTTTATGTTGATTTTTGAAAGATTGTATTACATTATGAGTAAGAAGTTGAGAACTTGAGTAAGTTTGTGAATTTGAAAGGCTAAGTTGCTTAAAAGTAGTTTTAGGAGAATTGGAGTCTTGAGTGCCAGAATGAAATTTTGTTGATACCATTAGTTTCAAAATTTGGAATCTGGTCTATGAGAGTTTTCATTTTTAGATTCAGAGTCTTTATGTAGATTTGAGGTCCTAAGTTGTGAAATTATGGAAATTTATGCATTTGGGTTGACTTTGGTCAGCATTCAGGGTTCGGATGCTTAGATCTGAATTCCAAGAGTTTCGTTGGATTTGGGGGATGATATTAGGCCTAGGTGAGGTCTTGGTTGATTTTTGAGAGGTCCTAAGCTTGTTATAACCTTTTTAGGTGTTGTGTTAGTTTCTTGTGGTTTCATGTATGTCGGGTCAAGGAGACCTCATATTCGTGTTTAGATGGTTCCATTGAGTCAGAAATGTCGAGTTGCATTTGTGGACTATGTTTACTGGGTTCTGAATGAATCACAAGGGTCCTTTTGGTGTTTGAGACTTGGCCATGTTTTTAGGTGTTGCAGGCCTCGCTTTTGCGAAGTTCCTATCGCTTAAGCGAATGGCCTATCGCTTAAGCAAGACACGATTTTTTAGGAGGGGTCACTTTTGCTGCATCAGAGGGGGGTATTGACCTGCAAATTTTGGGGTTTAAGCCTCATTTTCCATTTTTGAGATTGGGAAGACCTTGGAGGCGATTTCTTGTGCAAAAACCTTTGGGTAAGCCTTTGTGATCCTAGAACTTCATTTCTCATTGTTTATTTCTGGATTCTAACATCAAAATTTGGGGTTTTAAATTACAAATGACTTGATCTTTCAAGAACACAAGTTCTAAGTTAAAATGGAGGTTTTGAACTGATTTTTATCCCTTTTTCGAAATGGTTTTCACCATTGAGTTCCTAAAGCCTTGAACATCCTTTTCTAGTATTGATTTTGGATTCAATCATTATTTTTGAAATTGAGTTTTTAGTTGATTGACCCATTTTTTCAAGTAATTGATGTGAGTATTGTTGTTTCTAGAAAGTTATTGTGAATAAATGGTTGTTATAGATTGTGTGTGTTTGGAAGTGAACCATAAAGGAAAAACTCAAGCTTCAGATTGTTTGATTGTTTTAAGGAAAGTGTTTGTTAACCTTTGTAATTTAGTAGTATTGTTTTCCTCTCTTCGTTGTTTATGTGTTGGGGAGTAATCGGGAATGCGGTGATGGGTTTATTTTCCCCACTCGATTAATGTTAGTAAACAAAGAAGGGGTAAATGAAAAGGCTTTATGATGGAAATGAAAATTTGTGAATTGCCTTGTTGTGACCCTATTTGTTTGATTTGATGAAATGCCTTGATGACTTGAATGCAGAGTTGAATTACATGACTTATTGTCTTTTTGTGTTGTGTGATATTGCTTGTGTGTATTGCTTTTTGAACACCATGATAAGATATGTGATGACCATTGATGTCAAGGTCTCTTCTGGGAAGTGCTTGTGATGTCGACGTCATTGCTCTCAAATACAATTTATAAAGCCGAGGGAAAATGGTTCCGGCTAGTGATTTGGTATAAAGATGATGGGAAATGTTTTTGTCTAGTGATGTGATATAGAGCCAATGGGAAATGGTTATGGCTAGTGATTTTATGTAAAGCTGAGAGGAAGTAGTTCCAACTAGTGATATGACATAAAGCTGATGAGAAATGGTTCCAGCGAGAGTTGATTCTTGTTTTTTGATGTTTATGATTCACGTATTGATTGATTGTGGTTGATGTATTTGATACTTGTGATTTGAATACGTGTTGGTTGTTGAGTTTTGACTTTAGACTATGAATATTAAGCCTTTCGAACTGTTTATTGTAGAATTGTTAAGTTGGGCTGATTTGTGTGCAGGTTGTAGTTTGAGAAGGTTCAGTTGGAATGGAAATGAGTATTCAATTTCTCACTAGGTTATATTTTTTATAAGGTTGCTTGTTGGGTACCATGTTTTCGGTACTCACTCCTTACTTCTACATTTGTGTAGGTTCCAAACCCGGTACTGTGTGATAGTCCTTCTTCTTCTACTTTCCAAGGCTTGTCAAAGGATTATTGACAGGTAACTGCTTATCATCCCGGCGGTCCCTCTTTTTCTTTATGTTATGCTTTGTTGTATTTGAGAAACAAAGACTATGAGACTTGTATTTATCTTTTGAATTTTGTTATTACATTTGTGGCTTGTACACGTAACAACTAGGTTTTAGGGTGTTAATCAAAAGAATAAGTTTTCCACTTCCTTCTTATTCTTGCTTTATTTTTTTAATTTCTTTCATTCGTTGGGTTGTGGTTGACTTGTCTTGGCGGGAATAGACACGTGTAATCACATCCATTTTTGGATCGTGACAAATGGTATCAGAGCCCCGGGTTCATAAGTATAACGTGTATATTTTAATGAGGTTAGTATTAATTGAAGACTTTGTGAACATGATATCTAAATATTCATACTTCATTAAAGTTATTGATGGTTATCCTATTGAATGACACTTATAATATTGCCTACATACTTTTTCAAGGGATCAATGATTCTAACATTACATTGACATAGACACTCCTATAGCAATGATTTTCTCATCATTCTGATGCAACAAAAATAATTGGTAAATGTAACGGTTTATAACCATTGGCGTAGAACGTATATTACAATGGTTGCTTTTTTAATGATAAAACAATAATTTATGTGATCTATTGTAAGGACATATTTTACCTATTGCGATGTTCTAACAACATATTGCAACAACTTATTATACGTAATGCAACGGTTCTAACAACATATTGCAATGGTCTATATGAAATAGCAATCAAGGTTGTAAATCACTTTTAATATATATATATATATATATATTGCAAAGGTGACATGCAAAACAAGAGAGTACTCATCGACTAATTATACACTAGATGAAGAAAATTTACATCAAGATCTAAAATTGCTTTATTATTTTACTTTGTATTCTTATTGCAAGCTCGAGTACTGTCTGTTTAAATCTCAAAAGTATTGAATTTTAGATATCATATACACAATACATCAATTCCATTAATAAACTTCGACATTGAGACTTGTGTAATATAATACTCCCTCCGTTTAAAAAAGAATGATCTTGTTTGACCTGACACGGAGTTTAATAAAATAAAGAAGATTTTTCAATCTTGTAGTTCTAAATTAAATTTTGCTCAAATGAACCAAAATACCATTTAGTATTGTGGTGCCACACGAAAAGTTGAAATTAAAATATTGACAAAAAAGGAAATGGATAATTCTTTTCTAAATCGAGGAGTACCCCACATGCTTGCAAACACAATAAGTCTTCAAATGGAAAAATACAAAAAAATAATAGAACATCCATAGTCTCCACATTACCTAAAAGAAGAACTCCATAAAATATAAAATAATGCATGCATGAAAGGAAAGTAAATGTCACTGAAATTGTTTGAAATATTAAACTATGAATCCATACACATAACCAACATAATGGGTTCTACTGTTGATATTCAAATTATGAATCTGCCTTTGAACACAAGTTACACATCTTGACCATGAGGTGCTACGATGACTTTTGCTCTTGGTGATGCTTTTAAGGACATCCTCAATTCTTCATACAAACCCAATACCTCAGCTACATCAAGTTCATCAGAAGGTTCAACAATCATCCTTGAAAGTGAAGGGGAATATGCCAATATGAGCTTTAAGAAAAGGAGTTCAAATTGTGTCCCCTCAAACTCTCTTAGCTCCACAAATTCAAGCTTCTCAAATTGTTTGTCAACACAATTTGGATCTTCCAAATAATATATAACTTCATCTATGTTTCCTTCACTAAAGGTATTGACAACCTATAAAAATTCATATGGTGCAAAAAGACCAAAATAAAAAAAGTTTAGTAATTTTTACAAATTCCATTACCATAAAATAGTACTTGTAGATATTTTTAAATTTCTATAACCTGATATTGATAGAGTATAAAATTCATTGCGTTGTCAGTACATATATAGGTTAAACTCTAAAAAAGTAAAGTATTCAACTCACCGAAAAGCATCTACTGGTAACCAAGTTAAACTTGTAATATTAAAAATAAGATATATTACCTACTACATAATGTAACGGTTACCTAATATCACTGTATATATAACTTAAACTCAATTTTAAATTATTAAAAGCGAGAAAATATTACATCTATCTCTAGTGAGTATAAGTTGGGAGAACTTCGAATCAAGGAAAGAACACCAGAGACTTGGTTTAGATCCATTAATGTCACACACAATGTTACATGCTCCAAATGGTAGGGTTTTGGATTGAAACCTTTTCGGAATGATCTCTGCACCCAAATGCTTAGTAAAAGAAAAACAAAAAGGCAAAATGCATTAATGGTTAAGTATATATGACAAGCATAGTAACACTTATTGAGAATATTATAATAAAGAATATTTAAATATGTCTTGATCATATTATACTCACCTAAATGAAAGAATTACCCAAAAACAAGACTTGCTAGGTTAGAGCACAAATAAAGAAGACGCGACCATGTAATGAACCTCTCTTGTTCATAACTTTTTGATTCTTCACAGACATTTAATACCATGAACAACTCCTTAACATTTGACAAGTTATCAAAAAAACTTACGTGAATGTCATGACTATCATGAACAGTCAAGAACTGGATCCTAGGAGCTGATATGGTGAGGAAATGAACGGCATTGCAAGCAATGAACGTTAAGGAGTAAAGTAATGAGGTATCCAAGACATAATTTTCTTTATCTTGGCAAAATTTGATGAACTTCAAAGTCAATTCAAAGAGATTTGGGACTAATGCTTTGGGAGAAGGTGGTTTAACTATGAAATTTATGACATCTAGATATGTGAGGGTTGGACAATCAAATACACAAAAAGGCAATGTATATTGTGTTTGTGATTTTTTAGGGTAAGTTCTTTGACGTGTTTACTTGTTACACATAACAACCAATGGTCAAGGTCCCTATCATTACAATCAATAGTTGACAAATCACGGAAAAATTTGACTAGGGATCCAACATGCTGCAAGAGAATGTTGTCAATCATATTGCTAAAATCATTTTCAATCAATCCTATAGTACCACTTTTCTCTTCAAAGATCTCCCAATCTAGAACTAGTATTGGATGCATAGTCCAAAAATGTTCCCACTTCTTGGACAAAACACATGTTTTTACCAATTCTTGAAATGGCATATCCTTGAATATTTCATCAAGGATATCCATGGGCAAATTAGAGATTTTGTCTATCTCATTTTCAACAATGATCACTTCTATACCAAGATTATTCATGTTCACCATTCTTTACATAAATAAGTCAAACTTTAGCCTATATTTTAAGAAAACAAAGAGAAGACATATCTCAAAGTTATAGATTAAAGGTCTTCAAAAATTCTTTGTAGTCCTAATTGAACTTTATTTTATTTAGAAGAAAAAAATGATATTAGATAGTAAAATGTATGAAATATTTATCACGTACACAATTAATTTATATTGAATAGCTACCTATATATAATTGATTTTAGAAACAAAAGAAGATTCCATACACGTAGAGGAAATCCAGACAAAATTGGTACCTCTTAAATCTAGATCTAAAATTTAGATCGTATATCAAATTGTTAAAAAAAATGAAATAACATAGCTTTTATGTTTGTGCATTTAAAAAGATTGTATTCACCTCTTGCTAGATCTAATGAATTTCACTTGCATGACTATGTTAGATCTAGAATCTATGGAATTTACCTACAACTATTATAGAAAATCATTTCTAAAATTTTGTTAATAGTAAGTATTCCTTTTATTTTGATTTTTCAAATATATACACAAAACTTCATAGACCATCCTAAAGAATTTATTTATAACTATTGAACATAGAAAATCATTTTTGAAAAATTAACAACAGTAAAAAAAATCAGTGAAAAATAGTAGCTTAGTGAGATTGTACAACAAATTCTAATTTTTACATCTGAAAATTCAATAAAGTTATACCTCAAAATTTTCTTGCACCACTTGAATGGAAGAACCTTAGTGTTTTTGTACACTTTTAGAGTGTAAGAACATAATAAGTTGTCAAAAATATATGCCACACTAATTCTTTGTCAGAAACAAACATAATATATTCACTTTGACTTCTGAATTGTTTTTTATATAATTTTAGAATCCCCATTTAAAATGTAGATAATTTTTCTCTCTTGAAGATTGTTTCTACTTAATAAAACTTAGACTTCTTGAATATATAGTCTTAATTTTGACAGTCATTCAACTCACTTTGAATATATTTATTACATTGACCATCTTACCTAAATTGGTTATTTGACATCTGATTATCACATATTTTTTAATTTCAAATATTTGGTAATATTTTATGATCAAGATGAATCCCTATTTTTCAGTGCTTAATATATGAAACTACATATTCAAACGTATTTTTTATGATCCAAAATCTGAAGGATCGTGATGACATTTCACTAACCTTCCATTAGATAAGTCAATTTGTTTCCGAAATACTAAAATCAATTAATCATACAAAAATAAATGAAATAGCGATAACAAGTCATAACTTAGCTTTCATATAAGTATATAAATGTGGGAAATATCATTACTAGAAGAGTGAATACAAGTTAAATATAACTTTTTAAATATGAATATACATCTAAAATGATGCAGGACTAAAAGGTAAAAGATAAAGCATAGAGATGGCCACGGTAATATTTGGTCGACAACTTCGAATTGGTGATTTGATGTTTCAACAAATTTTTAATATATTTTATGATTTATTTGAATATTTGGTTTTCTAGATGAGTTGGATGGGTGAAATAGAGAATTTTTCATAGTTGATGCACCAATTGTTGGTGTAATTGGGTTTCTTCTCCATGCTCACAAGGGCTAGATTGCATTCGTGAAGAATAATTGTAGGTATGTATCGCATTCACAAAGAATAAAGTTTGTCAGTTCTGGATGAGGAATCACATTTGTGATTGTTCCGTCACGATTGTGATGTGTTAGATTGGATCGAATCACTTGATCATGTTCGCAGTTGTGATCTACATTCACAAAAAGCAATTAAGACCTGAATGAAATAAATCTCCAATTTGAACACAGACTTCATCTTAAGATTTTGCGAGCTTGGTAGCTCGATTTTTATAATTTTCAAGGAGGGATTGCTCATTTTATCTCAAGGTAAGAATCTATCTCTAAACTCGGTATATTTTCCTTTATTATACTATTTTTTTTGTGATTTAACTCATATTTGGGTGTTAGAAATTAGGTTTTTTGAACCTAAAATTGAGGAGTCATATTTTGATGATTTGAAGTCTGTTTCGAGCTTGGATTTTGATTAAAATTCATATTTGTGACTCCTATTTTATCAATAACTAATTTTGAAATAAAATTATTGTTCTGACATTGCAGGCTTGGGTTTACTTTTTGAGTTCAGAATGAAAGTATGATAATATATTTATCAATAGACTCGTATACTTATTTAGAACTAGTTTTTTGACATGTATGTTGCACGTGATTAACAATTTCAAAAAAAAAATGTTATAGTAAATAGTATTGCTTATTTAAGTGAATATTTGAATAATAAGCTTAGCAAAAAATAATATAGCAGATTCTTTTGTGAATGTTCAATGTGGATCGTCATATATATCTCTTATTCACTCAAATCTATGAAGATGGTCAATGAAAAAATTTATTAGTTAAATGCAATTATGTATATATTTATTTCAATTTGATGAGGTTCAATCATGTAATTAGTCTTATCTCACTAATATTACCTTATAGACAATATTTGTTTTGTATTTTTCTTGTCATATAACCAGATGTGCTTTGCATGTGTATTCTACGTTTAATTGTTTAGATGTCACATGTAAATGTCAAGAGAATAACTACATTTCTTTTTTAAAAATAACTCAGAATATTTTAAAATTATATACTTTGAAGTTAGAAGATATTGTTAACTTGATAATACATTTTTGACATATATAATACATTAATTTAAATAAAAATACCTACCCAAATATAAATATATATTTGCATTAATGAAAATATTTATCGTATAAAAATTAGCTATTAAATAAAAGATAAAAAATAAATTAATACAAACTACAACTTGCGTTATTACAAGTCATGAACTTCTCTTCGTCTAAAATACTTAAATATCAAGAAATGATAAATAAGTTAAACAAAAGGGAAATGTTTAAATAGTAATAACTAAGTAGCATTGGTACATAAAGTCATTCTTTTGTCTTGAGCATTAAAAAAAACAAATCATGACGATTCTCTAAATTTTGAAAAAAGATATTCAGAAGCATATATATACATCACAAGATAAATTGTTAACAAAAACAAATGAAATTGGACTACATCATGTTAATTTCATATACTGGAACATTACATACTAATGTATATATTAAGCAAAAATATAATTATTTTATAATTAAAATTATTTTCCTCAAGTACTCAAAGTTATGGAATATACCCTATTAGGATAGAATAATTTACTTCATCAGAATAGTGCACCATATTCCGCTAAACTTCAAACTCACTCAATGACAATAAATCACACAAAAAAATTTAAAATGCAAGGAAAGAAGAGTAGAAGATTTTTTAAAAAAATGGTTGAAATATGAGAGGAAGTCCCTCTATTTGTTATATGAACAAGTGTTTTTTGTGTCTTATCTGAAAAGTCATGACCTTTTCAAGAAGTCACAACCCTTTAGAAAAGTCACAACTCTTTGGAAAAGTCACATAAGTCATAACTTATTAGAAAAGTCACAACTCATCAAAAAAGTCACAGCCTAAGTTAGGGATATTATAGTAATTTAGCATTCAAGTTAGGAGTTCATGCTTTTAAGGTAATATAGATAGATATAGATATGTTCTTGATAGATTGAGAGTATCTAGACTATTTTAAAAAGGTATATTTGTAAGGGTTTATGTCATGTTTTCTCGGCCTACGGGGTAGTATAGGTAACTCCTCTTTATTTGCATGTAAAATCATATCAGGTGATTCTTAAATTGTTCATGTGTGAAAAGGTCATATCTTTGGTGTTCGAATGGATTTGGATATGACTTAAGGTCATAAAAACCCCTATCACAAAGTTGAGTTGAAAGCTTCATTACCGATTAAGTTTTGACATAAGATTTTACTTAAGTCAACTTCAAAAGATCATACCTCTCAGCACATAATGAACTAGGTGGCCCACAACCTATAAAATTGAAGGTCTTTGAGTCATATTTCCAACTCCACCAAGTTTGCCTCATTTAGAGTTTGGAGTAAAAAGTTATGATCATTTTACCAGACTGTTATATTAGAGTTTTCTAAGTCAGTGAACTACGGATCCAATCTACGGGCCATAGATTGAACTACGACCCGTACTGTCAAACCGTCAAAAACTCTAAATTTTGGGGTCCAATTCCTATGGATCAATTCTACGGGCCATAAGATCTTCTACGAGTGATGAGTCCAAGATTTGGTCTCATTTAGGGATTTTTTTATATAGATTTAGTGTCCTCAAATGCTTATTTTGTGCCAATTTAAATCCTTGATTTTCAGGAATTTGGAATGAGGAACAAAGCAAGGATACTAACAGGCAAAACGGAATAAAACAGGTTGAAGAGATGAAGATGGGTGAGCCTGAGGATCGTCAAGAGCAGTCAGCATGTCGTCGAGTGACTTATCAGACCGCCTAAAGTTCCAGTGTCCCATGGCCTGAAGGAAAGAACCAAGTTGGCGATGAAAAAGAGCAGCCGGTGGATCGCTGAGTGATTCCACGAAGCCAAGATAGATCGCCCAAAGTTATAGACCTTGAGGATGCTAAATACCAAGGTAGAAGGGCGATCGAAGAGACCAAAGGGCGGCTCGCCTAGTGGTTTGGCGAGCCCGACTTACTTTGCCAATAGACTCTTCGCAGCACATTTTTGGTGACTACAAATACGTTTTTGAACAATTTTTTTCAGCTATCCAATACTCTTTAGAACAATTGGTTATTAAGTTTTGAGCATCTGGAGACAATTTTCTCTAGTTTTTTTTTCTTAACTTTGAAGGATTGAAGAAATTCACTTTTGAGAATTTGGAAGTAGGTCTTTGAGAATCTTCAAATTGGAGCATTGTAAAGACAAAATCACTCTTACCCAGTTCATGTATAATCAATTTGGTAATGGTTTTTACCTTTTTACATGTCTAGCTGAAACCCCAATTTTTGGGGTGTGATTATGTAATTATGGGCTTATTTAGCTAATGGGTATTGCTAATTGTTAGTTTAAATGCTATTTAAAAGTGAGTTCAATCATTAATTCTGGTTTAACCTAATAAGTGTAGTTGCAAATGTAATTCTATGTTTGTGTTTTTGGCTTGCTCGAGGGAGGGAGAGGTTTTAGAACTAAAACTATTGATTGATGGTCTGTGGGTATTGGGTTGACCTGGTTCAGCTCGAGAGAGAGAATTCTAAACCCAATCCCGCACATTCAGCTCGAGAGAGTGAATGGATTAAGGTGTGGGTTGTACTTAATTTGCATGCTTGTTGATGTTCGAGAGAAGTCAACTTGATTCGTGGTAAATTGTTCGAGAGAAAATTACGTCCCTTATAGCCTAGTCTACTCACTAATATACAATTATTTACTAATAGTTGCAATTACCCATATGTCTATATTAGCCTATAATCGATCACATCCCAAGAACTTGTCTCATTATTGTTAATTCGTATTATTTGTGATTATTTGTAGTTGATAATCAAAAGCCCCCATTTGACATTTGTGTCACCTCTTGATTTGAATAATGTCTTTATTCAATAATTTTTATTCCTATGACTGATTTTACCGTATACTTCACAATTGAATCTGAAACACATACCGCTCCTTGTGGGATTCGACCCTAACTCATTTACTGGGTTTTATACTGATTTACGATCGTTCAACGCCTAGAATTGGATGAGGTGTGCTTGAAACGTTAAAATCAAAATGGTGTCGCTGCCGGGGAGTGGTGTTGTTTGAAATTCTTTTAGCGAAGTTGAATTGTGTTCTTGTTAGTCATAGTTGAATTTACTTATTTTTAGTTTTGGTTTTTGTGTTGCTTGTAAAATAGAGGAAATTAGTGTCAACAGAAGCAATGGTAGCCAAGTGGGCCACCAAGATGACATCGGAAACATAAATGTTGTCATGACCCAAATCTAGTGGGTGGAGTTGGTGCCATTCGCTTGCCTCCAAGTGAAGGGAACGTTGTGTTCCACATTACAAGCACCATGTTGCAGCTCTTAAAATTGAAGGGCTTGTTTGGAGGGTTGGCTCATGAGGATCCCCATGAGCATATAAGGAACTTTGATGATGTTTGCGGACCGTTTTCCTTTAAGAACATATCCCAAGAGTCGGTCCAGTTGAGGTTATTCCCATTTTCTCTAATAGGAGAAGCGTGTAAGTGGTTGGCTGAGTTGCCAAGAGATTCTATCACTTTGTGGGACAAGCTTATTACTGCATTTCAAGTGCGATTCTTCCCTTCTTCGAAGATGATGACTCTTTGGGACAACATCCCAAGCTTCAAGAATTTAGAGGGTTAGCCAATCCATGAGACTCGGGTAAGGTTTAAGAAGTTGATGCGGCAATGCCCAACTCATGGATTGCCCAACAACGTTCTGCTGCCGTACTTTTACAAAAGCCTTGATTCGGTGAACAAGGGAGTGGCTGATCAACTTTCTTCGGGATGTTTAATGCAACAACCTTATGTGATAGCAGCCCAACTCCTCGATGGAATGACCAAGATTAACTGGGCATGGTACACCCGTAAAGATCAGGTCTTTCCTCTTACTTACAAGTTGACAAAGGAACCTATTGAAAAAGATCAAGAGAGACCAAAACATGGCAAATATGATGACCCAGCTGGATATCTTGGCCAAGAATGTCATAGGTGCTGGTAAAAAGAGTGTTAATGTTGTCAGTGTTGGTGGTGTAAACCCCGAAGAGGCCAAATTTAAAGTTTTGTACAATGAAAAAGTGAATTTCCAAGCCAACCAAGGAGGAGGTTATCGTGCAAACTACCCAAGTCCGGGAGGTAACCAAGTTTGGAATAGAGAAGAGGGCTAGAGAGACTGTGATAGAGAGTGGTGTGATCGTAATGCCACCTGGAAGGAAAGAGAAGGGGAGAAGGATAGGTATGTTCCTCCCCACGAGAGTAAAAAGACCTAAGATTCTGAGGGTGGCCGGACTGAGGATATGCTCTCACGTATTCTCAACAGGGTCTGAAAGGTTTTGAAGAAAATGAAGGAAGATGCATCGACTCTCAACTAGATGGTGACCTCATTCCATCTCTATCAAACATTTGGAGACCTAAATGGGTCAAATTTCTTCACATCTTAACCCAAGACAACAAGGGGGATTGCCTAGTGATACTATGGCAAACCCCAAGAATTAAGCTTGAGTGGGTACTTGCATCGTGCCAGGACATTAACTAAGGCGCTTCTTGGGAGGCAACCCAAGTTTTTATGGTTTTATGTTTGTTTTTGGAATAATTGTTGTTGTTTGAGCAGGTGAAAAGTGGAATGTGTTTGAAAAATGTAGGTCGGCGAGCAAAAGTGTCCAGTCGGAGACTCGCCAAAGAGGTCGGCGAGCCCGACTTGGACCGCCATTGGACTCAGGAAAATATCAGGTTGGAGTTTGTAAAACTCGGTGGGCCCATGGACAAGTCGACAACTCAGCGAATAGGTCGGCGAGCCCAACTTTGTCGGCCATTTGGACCCCTAAATTAACTAGAGGTCCTGTAAAACTCGGCAAGCTAAGTAATCACTAGGCATGTCGCCGAGTGGTTCGGCGAGGATGAATAATATCGTTGATTGGGCCGCGAACTGAACGGTTTTAAAAGGCCAAAGGTTCAAAATTTCAAACTCTTTTATATTCCCTCATTTTTAACCTCATACAATCACACCCGCACTTTAGATATTTGATATTCTTGTGTTTTTATCGCTTCTTGCTCTTTGTTCTCGTGTTCGGAGTTGGAATACATTGCCGCCTAGCTTTATTAATTCATATTTCAGTTTAAAGGTTGGTTTTCCGAACCCCAAACTCTTAAATAGCGATGAAATTCAAATGCAATTGTTTAAATTTTATTGATGTGTGTTGGGCCTCTCTGAAATCGTAAATTGTGTGCTAGTTTGCCTTTCGTATTCTCGTAATTGTGCTAAAATGTTTAAATGATTGATTTCCCAAGTTTTGTGCCTTAAAATTGATTAAAATTTGTTGGGTTGTGCTAAATTATTGTGGGGTCTAGTCGGGTGAAGCTTGAGTAACCCAAATTGTGCTAAATAACGTACTTTTCCCAATGATAGAGTGTTTGACTTCATTCTTAAGGGCTAAAGTCATCAAATGGCCAATTTTGGCCAAACCGGGGGAAGTCTAAGTACCCCGGTGGCATGGATCATATGGGTCTGGAATTAATTGATTGAGTATGTTGTTTGATTTTGTTTTCGGGGGATGCGGGCTTGATTTTGGAAAATGCGGTCAAAAATTTACACGTTAGGCAGTTTGGCGAGCTGGGTCGAGCTCGCCGAACCAGTTGGCGGTTCACCAAAGTCTTCCTTTATCGCCTTTACTTTCATGTTTTGGTTTAGTTTGGTTTTGTAACTTACGGCGAGAAGTATGAGCTCGCCGAGTTCACTCGGAGACTCGCCGAAAGTCTCCCTTGATCGCCCTTTATACGCCCCTAACCCCTAAAACATACTGTAACCTTCGACGGACTAGTCTGAGCTCGCTGATTTGTGTAGGAGATTTTCCGAATGGCCATATGTATCGCCGACCTATCATTTTTCTTGGAAATTTTCAGGCCAATCCTTTCAGTGAGCCCAATCTGGCTCACCAAAGTGATTCGGTGACTCGCTGATCACTTCGGCAAGTCTGCACCCTGCTTTCTATAGTTTTCTTGAATTGTTTCTAATTTTTTTTGGTGTGTTTTGCAGATATGGCTAGAACTAACTTGGACGACAGAGGTATGCCACCCCGCAAACGAGCACATGGCATAGTGATTAATGAGGGAGCAGCTGCTCCTAAAAAGGGGGAAGAAGGCACCTCATGCGAGAGAAAAGGGAAAAGGCAAAGCTCCCGCATCTGAGATACCGAAGCACAACTCCAGCAGCGAGGGGGACTCTATTGATTCTTTTGTCTCACTCTCCAGCCTGTTGACGACCAACAATTACAGTCCCGGCGAGCAGAGATTTGTGCACGATCTCGTCACGATGTATCTAGTGTCCCGGAGTCTACCCCTCCTGTCACTAACTCCATGCCAGCCCCAGCACAGAAGGTGGTTCCAGCACCACCAGTTCAGGGTCCTCCTCCCCGGCTACTCAACAGGCTAAAGGCCGAGGGACTGAGGACAATTCTTGAAGAAAAGCGGTTGTCTATAGATGGAATGGTGGATAGGTATCCTCTGGTATGTGATACACTCCGATACCATAGATTCGACATGTTCACTAGGCCCCCAGGCCCATATATCCCCACCTGGGTTTGTGAGTTCTACACTGCATATGGTGATCTACTGCCCCAGGGGAAGAAGAAGGCCAGTGCCTTCAAACCGATGAAGTTTGTCATGGTCTAGGGGATAGAAGTGGGGTGAAGCAGCGATCATATAAATGTCATACTTGTCAGAGCCACTAGGTTCGAGCATGAGTATGGGGGACTAACTACAGCACAGACCCTGAATGATCTAAAGGGCTGGCTTGCTCCATTCATTCCTGACACCACCCGAGGTGGATTGAGGCAGGAGCTCCGATTGAAAAAAAGGATTTAAATATAGTTGTGTGGTATTGGTTTGGATTCATTATCAGCTCCATAATACCCTCGCAGAACAAGTCCATCCATAGGCGGCCTGTCTATGATCCATCATCGCAAAAAAGCAGCTCAACTTGGGACTCATTATTGAGCAGGAGATGGTCATAACGACAGGCGTCCCTTCCCTTCCCGATCCTGATTACAGAGCTATGTCGGTGTGCTGGAGTTCCTTGTGACGAGAATAGGGACTTAGAGGTCACACCCACATCTTCCACAGATATCCAGCGCATAGAGGTAGAGAACACTCAAAATGAGGCTGATAGGAGGAGAGCGGCTCCGATGGATGCATTCTCAGAGGTTGATGCTAACTCTATTCATGCATATGCATCTTTTCCTACTCCGGCCTCCGGGCTTTCAGTCACACTCGCTTCCACTTTTTCCCAAGCTCCTGGTTCTTCTACTACTTCCCAGCCCACCAGGATTACTCAGGCCATAATCCTCAAGATGGGGCACCTAGCCCATTCTGCTGATGTTTGGGCTACCCGTCTAGACGCTGAGGTGCCTTGGATGATTGAGCGAGCCATCTTAGCTGCGTTGACACCCCTTCGGATGTCGATTGATGATCTCAAAGTGAGAGTAGAGGTTTGTGAGAGAGGACATGGGGTTACATCAGAGGTGACGACTTTGAAAGCGGAAGTTTCAGATTTGAGAAAGGATATGGACTATCTGAAGTCCACATACTTCACTTCCCTCATTGAGTCAATTGAGGATCGGGATGCTTCGGCTAGTTTTGAGATGCCTCCGGCTACCACCCGGGATGTACCTATGGATGATGTGGTAGCTTATGAGTCGGACGCGGAGACGGATGAGGAAAAGCTGGATGCTCAGGAGGCGACCATCTATGGAGACCTGCCAGATTTAGAGGAGACGATTGTAGAGTCATTATTCAGACATCTCTGACAGAGACGTCCATGGCAGGCTCTAGTGGAGCCAGTGTTTCTGCTACCCTGGGCACTGATGCCTCGACAGATAGAGTGATTGTATAGGCATAACCTTTCTTTACATCCCTCTCTGTTGTTTTTATTGACTTTTGATTATGTGAAGAATTCCCCTTTGAGCCATGGTTTTGAAAATGATGGAACCCTCCGTATAAAAAAAAAGAGAAAGAAAAGAAGAAAGAAAAAGAAAATGAATGAAAAAGTTGTGAAATAAAGTTTTAAAAGTTGAAAAAGAAATGGGGTGTCCAGAAACTCATTTGAGGTTGAATAATGGGATGAATTTTGAGCATGAGTAAAAATGGTGAAGAAAAGTGATGTTCATACCACATTTCATGAGGGTAGCAGCCACTGAGCCTAAATGACCATACCCTTACACTCAGCGCCATTACAAGCCTTGAAAAGACCTTTTTGATCTTGAGTGAGCTAAAACGAATGTTGATCGGAAAATAAGGGAAAACTTATGGGTGAAGTCATGCATGTGTTCATCTTTGTGAGAGCGAGAGTTGTATGTGATTTCGGAGCTATAAATTGTTGAAAATTGTGTGTCATATGGAATCATCTTTGTTGTGAGAGGATTTGAGTACCTTTGTTGAGTTTGAACTTGCATTTGAAGCAAGTATCGTGAACTTGAGAACCTTTGTTAATGGTGAGTCACAACTTGAATCTTTGAGTGCACAATTGATCCTTGCATGAGTAAGTTGAGCATTGTTGTGTGCATTCATGATTGAGTCTTATGTCGCACTATTTCAAACATCCTTTTTGAGCTGTTGAACTCGATTTTTACTGGAGGACAAGCAAAAGTTTAAGTTGCGGGTGTTGATGAGTCCAATATTTGGACTCCTTAGGGCTTTGTTTATATAGATTTAATGTCCTCAAATTCTTATTTTGTGCCAATAACTGATGTTAAATCCTTGATTTTTCAGGAATATGGATTGAGGAACAAAGCAAGGACACTAACAAACAAAAAGGAACAAAACAGGCTGAAGAGATGAAGATGGGCAGCCTGAGGATCGCCAAGAGCACTCGACGTGTTGCCGAGTTGCTTATGAGACCCCCTAAAGTTCCAGTGTAGCAAGCCCTGAAGGAAAGAACCAAGTTGGCGATGAAAAGGAGCAGATCGCCGAGTGATTCCGCGAAGCCAAGAGAGATTGCCCAAAGTTATAGACCTTGAGGATGTTGAATACCAAGGTAGAAGGGCGATGGAAGAGACCAAATGGCGGCTCATCAAGTGGTTCAGCGAGCCCAACTTACTTCACCAATTGACTCTTCACAGCACATTTTTGGCGACTATAAATATGTTTTTGAACAATATTTTTTA
Organism: Solanum verrucosum; assembly: GCF_900185275.1. Lineage (NCBI taxonomy): Eukaryota > Viridiplantae > Streptophyta > Magnoliopsida > Solanales > Solanaceae > Solanum > Solanum verrucosum. The sequence continues at coordinate 972,540 of NW_026020363.1, forward strand.
GCTATACAATACTCTTTAGAACAATTGGTTATTAAGTTTTGAGCATTTGGTGACAGTTTTCTCTAGTTTTTTTTCTTATTTTTTAAGGATTGAAGAAATTCACTTTTGAGAATTTGGAAGTGGGTCTTTGAAAATCTTCAAATTGGAGCATTGTAAAGATGAAATTACTCTTACCCAGTTGATGGATAATCAATTTGGTAACGGTTTTTACCTTTTTATGATATCTAGCTAAAACCCCAATTCTTGGGGTGTGATTATGTGATTATGGGCTTATTTAGCTTATGGGTGTTGCTAATGGTTAGTTTAAATGCTATTTAAAAGTGAGTTCAATCATTAATTATGGTTTAACCTAAGAATTGTAGTTGCAAATGCAGTTCTATGTTTGTGTTCTTGGCTTCCGAGAGAGAGAGGTTTTAGAACTAAAATTATTGATTAATGGTATGTGAATATTGGGTTGACCTGGGTTCAGCTCGAGAGAGTGAATCCTAAACCCAATCCCACTCATTCAGCTTGAGAGAGTGAATGGATTAAGGTGTGGGTTGTACTTAATTTGCATGCTTGTTGATGTTCGAGAGAAATCAACTTTATTCAGGGTAAATTGTTCGAGAGAAAATTACCTCCCTTGTAGCCTAGTCTACTCACTAATATCTAGCTATTTACTAATAGTTGCTATTACCCATATGTCTATATTAGGCTATAATCGATCACATCCCAAGAACCTGTCTCATTATTGTTAATTCGTATTATTTGTGACTGTGTGTAGTTGATAATCAAAAATGAAAACCCCCATTTGACATTTTTGTCACCCCTTGATTTGAATAATGTCTTTATTCGATAATGTTTATTCCTTTGACTGATTTGACCGCATTTATACTTCCCAATTGAATCTGAAACACATACCGCTCCTTATGGGATTCGATCCCAACTAATTTAGTTGATTTTTTACTGATTTATGATCGTTGAACACCTAGAATTGGATGATGTGTTCTTGAAATGTTAAAATCAAAATGGGTCATAGGAACTTTTACGAGCCATAGTTTAGACCCGTAGAATGGACTTTTGAGCCCAAATACTGTATAAAGTCTACAGATTGGATATATAGTCCATACTAACTTATACTGAGGTCGTAGATTGGACCCGTAGAATAAAATTTGGAGCCTTATAATTCAATATAAATTCCACTAATTGGATCTACGGTTTGTAGAACAAACCACAAACTGTAGATGGACCCATAGAAGACTTTTTTCAGTTTTAAGAAGGATAGTTTAGTCTTTTCCCACCCCTTATAATCCTAAACCATGACCCTTTTTTACCTAATTAATGGTCTAAGCAATGTTAGAACATTATTTTACGTTCTTTAACACTTCAAAGACATAGATCAAGGATTTAAGAGAAGAAAATCTAGGGTTTTGTAACGTTCTATGAATTTCATCGATTTCACCAAGAACCTTGTTTTTCCTGGCATATAAGGCTATAATAGTGATAGAGTGAGTTTGTACTCACACCCTACATCTATTTTCTATCAGTAAACGAGTAATATTGGGTTCTATCCTTAGTTTGGAGTATTCCTGAGTTGAGTTGTTGTTGAATTTTGAGTTGCTATATATAATGCATTGAGATTTTTGAGTTGATTGTTCATGTCTATTTTCCAGCATTAACCCTATTATTTGAGTATTCATTGAGTAATTGTTGAGAATCTTTTTAACCGAACAACTATCTTAAATTGCTTTTTAAGAAAGTAAAGATGAGTTCTGAGGAAAGTTTAAAGAGACATTTTGAGTAAAGTTTAAGGGAACTATTGATTTCCAAATTAATCATTTTTACATTGAGAAAAGAGAATTCTATTTTAAACGAGTAATAAGTTCAAAGTTATTTCAGAGCAATTACCTCTTTTAAGAAGATATTTTGAGCAATTACCTCAAATTGAGAAATAGTATATTTTATACATTTGAGAATGAATATATATTTATTTGGAGTAGTATTGAGAATCGATATAGGGATGAGTTAAGACAACGCACATTCCTCATAAAGCATGTAGCCAACATGGGTAAATGATCATACTTTTTACATGACTCCTTATTGCTTTCAAGTAGAGCTTTAGTAGATCTACTTAGTTGAGTTGTTCTATACCTCAGAAAGGTATATGACAATTGTATGTATATATATATATATATAAAGTAAGAAATCAAATTAAACTGGGATAAGGAACCACTATACCTTACAAATCCTAATTAAACATGAATAAGTAAATATCATAAATAACAAATTCTAAACACTTAGAATTCGTACTCCAACTTTGAATTATTATTTCCAACATTCTCCCATAATTCAAAGTTGTATACTCTTGTCTTTTTCTTCTTGTCATTGTTGTTGAATTGGAGAACTTCTCTTCAATCTTTTTTTTTTTGGTTGTGTTTGAGCACCTTCTCTCCAACTTCCAAGTGTTGGATCACTTTCTCTCCAACTCACAATATTTTTTTTCTGGCTTGTGTTGGAGCACATCTCTCCAACTTCCAAGTGTTGGAGCACTCAACTCACAATATGGTTTCTCTTGGTTGTGTTGGAGCACTTCTCTCCAACTTTCAAGGTTGATGCCCTTCCCACAAACATCTTTTCGTTTTGGTTGTTTTTTTGTTTTGTTTCTGGTGTTGGAGCATTCTCTCTCCAACTCTCGTTGCTGCCTTTCCCATCAACTCTTTTCTTTTTGTGTTTTTGTTTTTGTTTTTGGTTTAGGTGTTGGAGCACTATCTCTCCAACTCACAATATTTTTTCTCTTGGTTTTGTTGGAGCACTTCTCTCCAACTTTCAAGGTTGATGCCCTTACCAATATATATATATATCCTCGAGTTAGCATCTTTTATTTATGAATCATCTCTTATTATTGCTTTGTATTGAGTTGAGTTGAGTTGAGGTGAGTATTCTTCCAGCCTTATTGGTTCAGTTATTTATTCGATTAGTTTTATTCCATACTCGTACATTGAATGTATTAATTTCATTTGACCTTCATCTTCTTATGATGCAAATATATGTGTTCATGATCATCAACACGCACTTCATTGAGATCACTTTGCACTCTAGTTAGCTCTTGGTGAGCCTCTTTCCATTCTGGAGGACTCCGTTTTTATTTTCAATATAGTCATTTTAGGGTGTGTAGGTCTTGTCCCGGCATTCATGTTGAACTATAGAAGGTTCATAGATAGATAGAGTTGAGGAGTCTCTCAGTATTTACTTTTCCTTGAGATGTTTCGCAAACTATTATACCTATATTATTAAGTATTATATAGATAGTTTGAGTTAAGTATTTGCTTTGAGTTTGAATGTTCTAAATTCTATTTCTAAGCATATTATCACTTGAGTGAGTCTTCCACTAATTAGTCATGCAGGCTAAGTGCTCACTTGGGGAACTTAAATAGTTCTCGAGTGTCGACTGCTTCCAGGGTGTAGGCTCGGAGTATTACAAACTTGGTATCAGAGCGCACGCAGGGTTCAAAGTCCTAGGGTGTCTATGAAAACATGTCTAGTAGAGTCCTTCTTATCAGTGTGAAGAGTGTCACATCTATAATGAGGAAGCTAGTCATTTAGGAACTTTCACTTCCTTCTTACTCATGTTTGTCCTATAGAGTTCGACTCTATAAATGTTTCTTCTAACTCGTACTTATGTGTCTTTTAAGATTACACCTCTATGAAGAGTTGTTCGACGTCCCACTTGGAGGAATGCTAACCGTCAAGGTCAAGAAGCTCCCAATGCACCATAAGTTCAACCCCAATAAGGAGATGTCACCAATACTGAGTTCAGAATGTCATTCAGATGTTGACTCAGGTCGTGGCAAATCAGGCTGGTAACCAAGGAGTGGGTCGTCAGAATGTCATTCAGATGCTGACTCAGGTCGTGGCAAATCAGGCTGGTAACCAAGGAGTGGGTCGTTAGAATGTCATTCAGATGCTGACTCTGGTGGTGTCAAATCAGGCTGGTAACCAAGGAGTGGGTCATCAGGATGTGTCTAAAACATCTAGAATCTGTTAGTTTTTAGGATGTGTCCCCTAAATTTCATAGGGTTGAAGATCACTAAGGATCCAGATAACTTTGTCGAAGAGCTTCAAAAGGTATTTGAGGTCATGTGTGGTGCTGATATAGACTATGTAGAGTTAGCCTTATATCAGCTCAAAAGTATCACTAGGATATGGTATGATCAGTGGAAGAAGAACAGGGTAGAGGGGGAACCAGTTTTAGGCTGCGATGTGTTTGAGAATCCTTTCTTAGGAGAGAGTTTCTAAATATGAAACAGGAAGCTATGTGTGTGCAGAAGTACAACCTTAAGTTTACACAGCTATCCCTCTATGCTCTGGAGATTGTGGCGGCTATGAGAAACAGGATGACTTTATTCGTGCCTGGGATATCTCGTTTATCGAGTAAAAAAGGTAAGGCGACTTTGTTGATAAGGGATGTGGATATAGCCAAAATTATGATTCATATACAACAGGTTGAGGAAGATAAGTTAAAGGATGGATAAGAGTTTCGCAACACGAGGGCCAAGACCAGAAATCATGAAACTTGCTAGTAGAAGAACGAAAATGAGAATCAGTCTCAACCGAAATCATCTGGACCTGCTCCATCATCAGCTAGTTCACCTGCACCAAGGAACAAAAAATGACCTCTGAAATCATAAATTTTAGAGCTCAACCTACTCAGTCGCAAAGTAATGTGGCACAAGTGGCTACCTGACCCCCACATGTGCTAAGTGTGGTAGGAACCACCAGGAGCATGTCGTGATGGCTCCAATGGCTGCTTCAAGTGTGGTCAAATGGGTCAATTTATGAGAGAATTCCCTAAGAACAGCAGGGTAATGGGGGCAGCAAAATCCAATCTTCTTCAGCGACTCCAACAAATAGAGCTGCTCTGAGAGGAGCTACTTTAGGGACAAGCGAAGGAGCAAACCATTTGTATGCTATGTCTAGTCCCTGGGATAAAGAGAACTCTCCAAATGTTGTCATTGGTATGCTTAAAGTCTTTTCTATTGATGTTTATGCCTTACTTGATCCATGTGTGAGTTTGTCTTTTGTGTCTCCCAATGTAGCCATGAGGTTAGACGTTTCCCTCGAATAACTTCTTGAACCATTCAGTGTTTCCACACTTGTTGGTGAGTCTATTTTAGAAATTAAAGAGTCTATCGTGATTGTACCATCTCACTCTATCACAAAGACACCATTGCTGACTTAGTTGAGCTAGACACGGTAGATTTTGATGTCATTCTAGGTATGGACTGGCTTCATGCTTGTTATGTCTCAATCCGTTGTAAAATTTGAGTAGTCAAGTTTCAGTTTTCTAATGAGCCAATTTAAGAGTAGAGGAGTAGTCCAGCAATGCCTAAGTGTCGTATCATTTCATACCTTAAGGCCAAAAAGTTAGTTTCTAAGGGGTGCATCTATCACTTAGTCCGAGTGACACCGCTTATTCAGTCATTTTCAGTTGTGAGTGAGTTTCCAAAGGTCTTTCCAGATGATCTTACTTGATTGCCTCCTAAGGTAGAAGTATACTTTAGAATATATATTCTTCCTGACACTCAACCCATTTATATTCCTTCATAAAGAATGATTCTAGCTAAGTTAAAAGAGTTAAAAGAGCAATTTAGCGATCTTCTTGATAAGGATTTCATTCGACCAAGGGTCTCACCTTGCAGCGCTCTTGTCCTATTCATGAGAAAGAAAGATGGTTCCCATAGGACGTGTATCGATTACCGCCAGTTGAACAAGGTCACCATAATAATAAGTATCCCATTCCAAGAATTGATGACCATTTCGTCCAACTTCAGGGTGCCCCTTGCTTCTCTAAGATAGACCTTTGATCTGGTTATTATCAGTTGAAAGTGAGAGAAACTTACACCTTTCAGAAACCGTTACGATCATTATGAGTTCCTTGTTATGTCATTTGGTTTGACTAACGCTCCTGTAGCATTCATAGATCTTATGAACAAAGTATATAAGTCATATTTGGACATGTTTGTTATCATGTTCGTTGATGACATATTGATTTGCTTGAGGAATGAGGAGGACCATGCTAGTCATCTCAAAATAGCTCTCCAAACTCTCAAAGATCGAGACTTATATGCCAAGTTTTCTAAGTGTGAGTTATCACTTGAATCTGTGGCTTTCTTAGGCCACATTGTATTTGGCAAAGATATTTGAGTCGACAATCAGAAGATTGAGGTAATGCAAAATTGGCTTAGACCCAACTCCCAAACTGATATAAGGAGTTTCTTTGGGTTGGCTGGTTACGACAGAAGGTTCATCGAGGGGTTTTCATCGAATTCGTCCATGTTGACTAAGTTGACTCAGAAATCAACTATGTTTCAATGATCTGAAGCTCATGAGCAAAGATTTTCAGGAATTGAAAACTCTGTTAACTACTACTCAATATTGACCCTACCAGAGGGTATATATGGTTTTGTCATCTATTGTGATGCATCCAGAGTGGGACTTGGTTTTGAGTTGATGCAGAAAGGTAAGGTTATAGCATATGCCTCCAGGAAGCTTAAATTTCACGAGAGGAACTACCGTCTCATGTTCTCGAATTGGCAGCAGCAGTTTTTGCTCTCAAGATATGGCGTCACTACCTCTATGGCATTAATGTGGATGTGTTCACCGACCACAAGATTCTCCAATATGTTTTCAGTTAGAAGGATCTTATTTGAACAAGGGGGATATGGTGCAATGAGATATCAAGGTAGATTGTGTGTTCGGAAGGTGGATGATCTCTAAGAGAGGATCATAGAAGAAGCTAATAGTTCCAGATATTCGATCTATTCTGGTTCCACAAAGATGTACCATGAATTGAGAGAAGTCTATTGGTGGAATAGTATGAAGAAGTGTATTGCAGATTTTGTTTCTAAGTGCCCAAATTTCCAACAAGTCAAGGTAGAACACCAAAGGCCAAGTGGTGTGGCTCAGAACATAGCTTTTCCAGAATGGAAGTGGGAAATGATTCATATAAACTTTATTACTGGCTCTCCGCGATCTCACAGGAAGCATGATTCGATTTGGGTGATTATAGATCGAATGACTAAATTAGCCCAATTCTTTCCGGTAAAGACTACAAATTCAACAGAAGATTATGTTAGATTATACATCTGTGAGATAGTCCAACTTCATTGAGTCCATTTTCCATCATTTCAAAAGGGGTGCGCAATTCATTGCTAAGTTTTGGAAGTCATTTGAGAAAGGTTTGGGTTCGAAGGTAAACCTTATTACAACTTTTCATCCTTAGACGAATGGCCAAGCAGAGCGCACAATTCAGACCCTAGAGGATATGTTTAGAGCATGTGTCATGAATTTCAAAGGTAATTGGGATGACCATTTGCCTCTCATAGAGTTAGATTACAATAATAGTTATCACTCAAGTATCCAGATGGCTCCTTATGAGGCTCTTTATGGGCAAAGATGTATATCTGCTATTGATTGGTTTGAGGTTGGTGAAGCTGAGAAATCAATTTGTTCAGAAGGCTACATGGGAGGTTGAGGAAGATATGAAGAATAAATACCATCATCTCTTCTCCTACGATTTTGTTCCAGTCCAAGGTATTAACTCTTCCTAAAGTACTCATTCAATTCAGTCCCTCTTTCACTTTTTTGAGTTCATAATTTTTATGTATATTTTGCACTAAATTGGGTTGTTACATTTTCCAACCTTGTTCATGCTCAATTCATCCATCATTCGAGGACAAATGATTCAAAGAGGAAGATATTGTAACACCCCTAAGTGAAGGCCCAAACCATTCTTTATTTTAATGTAAAATCGTATCAGGTAATTATTATATTGCTCATATGTGTAAAGGTCATTGATTTGGTGTTTGAATCGATTTGGAAATGACTTAAGGTCACAATGACCCCCTAGCACAAAGTTGAGTTGAAAGTTTCATCACCAATTAAGTTTTGACATAAGATTCTATTTAGGTAAACTTGAAATGATCATATCTCCCAGCACATAATGAATTAGGTGATCCATGACCTATCAATTTAAAGGACGTTGAGTCCTCTTTCCAATGCCACCAAGTTTGCCTCATTTCGAGTTTGGAGTATAATGTTATAGATATTTTACTAGAGACTATCATATCAGAGTTTTCTAAGTTTGTGAACGACGGATCCAATCTATGGGTCGTAGATTAAACTACGACCCGTACTGTCAAACTTTCAAAAACATCATATACTTTGTATATTGGGGTCCAATTCCTACGGATCCATTCTATGGGACGTGGGAACTTCTACGGGCGGTAGTTTAGACTCATAGAATGGACTTTTGAGCCAACAAATTGTATGAAGTCTACGGATTAAATCTAAGGTCGTACAAACTTATACGGGTCATAGATTGGACCCATAGATTTTAATCCTTAAAACTCAATATAATTTTCACGGATGGGATCTATGGCCCGTAGAACAAACCACGAACCGTAGATGGACCTTTAGAAGGTTTTTTATTAGTTTTACGAAGGGTTGTTTAGTCTTTTCTCACTCCTTCTAAGCCTAAACCATGACCCTTTTACACCTAATTAAGGTTCTAAATAATGTTAAAATATTCTTTTATATTCTTTAACACTTCAAAGACTTAGAGAAAGGATTAAAAAGGAGAAAAGTTAGGGTTTTCTAACGTTCTTCGAATTTCATCGATTTCACCAAGTACCTTGTTCTTCCCAAGTATGTAAGATTATCATAGTGATGAACTGAGTTGGTCTTCATGCCCTACATCTACCTTCTATAAAAAAAAAAACAAGTAATCTAGGGTTCTATCCTTAGTTTTGAGTATTCTTGAGATGAATTGTTGTTGAATTCTAAGTTGTTATTCCTAATTTTTGTGTTGCTACATATTATGCATTAAGATTTTTGAGTTGATTGTTCCTGTCTATTTTTCAGCGTGAACCCTATTATTTGAGTATTCATTGAGTATTATTAAGAATCTTTTTAACCGAACAATTATCTTAAATTGATTTTATAAGAAAGTAAAGAGGAGTTTTGATGAAAGTTTAAAAAGACATTTTGAGTAAATTTTAAGGGAACTATTGATTTTCAAATTTATCATTTTTACATTGAGAAAAGAGAAACTTTGATTTCTAAATGAGTAATGAGTTTAGAGTTATTTCAGAGCAACTACCTCTTTTAAGAGGATATTTTGAGCAATTACCTCAAATTGAGAAAGAGCATGTTTTATACATTTGAGCATGATTATATATTTATTATGAGTAGTATTGAGCACATGGGGATGAATTCAGTCAACTCACATTCCACATAAATCATGTAGCCAACATGGCTAAAGGATCATACTTTTTAGATGACTCCTTATTGCTTTAAAGTAGAGCTTCAGTGCATCCACTTAATTGAGGTGTTCTATACCCCGACAAGATATAGGACAAACTAGCAGTGTGGGCGAGATGTTGTATCGTCACATAGCTCATAACGATGGTTGTCTCTTAGAGAAACTCCCAAATAAGAGTAATGAGTAATTTATTATATTTTTATATGCATCCTTGAGTTAGCATCTTTTATGTATGAAGCTTTAAATATTTCATCTCTTATTATTGCTTTATATTGAGTTGAGTTGAGGTGAGTATTCTTCCAGCCTTATTAGTTCAATTATTTATTCATTCAGCTTTATTACATACTCGTGTACATTCAATGTACTGATGTCATTCGACCTACATCTTCTTATGATGCAAAAACATGTGTTCGGGATCATCAGCATGCACTTCGTTGATATCACTTTGCACTTCAATTAACTTTTGGTGAGCCTCTTTGCATTTCGGATGACTCCACTTTTATTTTCAATATAGTCATTTTAGGGTGTCGTGGGTCTTGTCCTGGCATCCATGTTGAACTATACATGCTTCATAGATAGATAGAGTTGAGGAGTCTCTGAGTATTTACTTCTCCATGAGATGTTTTGCAAACTATTATACCTAGATTATTGAGTATTTTACAAACAGTTTGAGTGAAGTATTTGCTTTGAGTTTGAGTGTTCTGAATTCTGTTTCTAAGCCTATTATCGCTTGAGTAATTCTTACGCTAAGTAGTCAGCCAGGCAAAGGGTTCGCTTGGGGACCAGAAATGGTATTCGAGTGTCGGTCACATTCAGGTTGTAGGCTAGAAATGACTTTCATGTGTGCAATATAGGCTGGGATTTAGTTGTGATGAAACTCGAAGAAAAATGATTTCAAGTATTTTTTTGTGATTGGTAAGTAGAAGATAAATTGTTCCAAGTACTTGTTATCTTGTGAGTCTTCGTGTGTCTTGGCGTCAACATGCAATCAGTAGAAATAAGTGTACATCGGTAGAATCATATGATCATTCCATTGCATTGCATTGTAGTATACTTACATAATAAGTGCACTCTATAACAACATATGTGCCCTTGTGGCACCATACTCCCTATATCATTTACTTCAATTTGTTATCATTTCATACAATGTATTGGTATGGAAACAATGGCATTTAGTTTTTAGTCATTCTTGTACACATGACATCGAGTATTGGGGTTTAATTGGTATTTTTCATACTTATATACTTAATGAAATCTAAGTTATGACTTGTTTTCACTTCTACTTTCATTTTCGCATGATTATTTGATTTTATTTTGGGAAAGATTTGATGTACCTATCAGAAGATTAGTGTAGATGTTATCATGACCCTTCAGATTTTGGATCGTGACACACTCTAGTGTATCAAAGGTTTTTGGCAATCTTACTAACACAAATGATTGTGAGCTCTTTGAGTGGGGTGAAGTCATTGTTAGCCCTAAGAATTTCATGATGATAAAAATGAAGTAATACAAGAAATTTGATTAATTAAGATTAACTTTTCCAAGTAACATGATTACAAAAAAAGGGTTATTTAAATTTATTTATTTTTTTGAAAAAGAATGTGTTCAAAAAGAAAGAAAATAATATATTAATGACAAAAAGGGTAATTTGACACAAATAAGTAATACTAATAGGGATATTTTTTAGGCAAACTACTACCAACATGATATTTTTGGATGAAACTATCAACAATGACGACATTTTTGAATCAAACTATAAATAATGAACATTTTTATTCAATTATATAGCTTAAGTATAATTTTGAACCTTTCCGTGAATAAAATTCAAAGTTCATGTTGACAACTGTTTTATAATAAAATTAACTTTCTTCAATACTTGCACCAGATTAAAATTCAAAATCTTTGAAAAGAAAAGAGGGAAATTAATGTTATACAGATCGTGGCAATCCTTTTTGGAACAAATATGCAAAAGCCCGGCTACAAGATACAAAATTTGAACATATAGTTAAATCGTTGAAGTAGATTTTGGACATATAATCAAATTCCAAAAAATTTAACTAGACTTTTTTTCTTAAATCAGATGTTCAGGAGGATCAGTATTGTTCTCACTTATTTTGTAATGTGTTCTCACTTATTCTGTAACGTGACTCGAACTCCTATCGGTTAATTGTAAGGGTGCTAAACACCTAAGCATCACTTGTGTAGAAGAAAAATTGAAAAATATTTGATGGATAATTGGACAAAACTTTTATTGAAAACAATTTTATTAGTCAAATTAAGTTGAATGTATATTTATGGGGCCACATATAGTATTGATAGTGTGTACAAAAACTTCCTACTATTTAAATTATAAGAATTTGGGGAGTTTTCTTTACACACTTTTTTCGATGCATGTTGTCCTCTTGCTCTAAAAAAAGTTACTTCAATTTATTTATTTTTAAAAATGAAGCAATCAAATTAGAACAGTCACATGTTACATGTAAAATTTTAGATATTGTGGTACGTAAATCATTAACAAGTGATCTTGATAGTAATTGGCCAAAACTTTTTTTTTCCTTTTGGGAATTCAATAGGATATTCCAAATGTGAGCTTATCTTCTTCCCATTCAAATTTTCAGATAATCATTCGACCCTCTATTGAACAAGACCATGATATTTGGAAATTTTATGATTATTAAAGTGATGATGATGATGATGATAATAATAATAATAATATTTATTATTATTATTATTATTATTATTATTATTATTATCATTATTATTATTATTATTATTAGCCTATACAATTGAGAAATTAAACTATTATAATAACCTTTAAAAATATTTAAATTGTTCCTTTGATTTATAAATGAATGCATCAATCATATGTTTAATTAGCCATTTGTCAACCTCATGGTTGGTAGAGTGTAAGAATTTCATTAAAAGTGTAAAGTTGTATTGTTTCAATTATTAAATGTATGAAAGGAAAGCTAAAGAGACACCAATAAAGAAAATAAATATATATAAAGGTAAGAAAGGATTTCATTCTATGGCCTTAACTAAACTTTACTTTAGATTATTATCACATATTATCAGAGGGTCATTAATTATTTAGCTGAAGAAGATTTACATGGTATATACACTTTGTTCTTTTTTTTTACAGCTTTAAACTTTACATGTTTTATTAGTTTAGCATATAGCATTTTAGTTTCTTCATTCAAATATTGTATTTGAAATTTGGTCAATCATTTTCACTGGTTCTTGAAAGTTGTAAATCTCCACTTCTCCCTTTTGTATCATTTATGTATCAAATGATGAGTTCATGGGAAACTTTCTCTTTTACTGGCACCCGAAAGGTGGGCTATTAGATTGAGGTGAAAGCCTACCTACACATAAAAGTTTCTATTGGAGTGAAAGACCAAATGGGTAAAGTGACAAAATCTTGATCGAAAGCCCCACTATTCTAAATATTGACAAAGAATGAAATCTTATCATTTGTTAGATTGAAATATTAAATTACAAAACATGTTAGCTAATAATGTCTCCTCCATATGAAGATATGAAAAAAGAAATTGAAATACATTTAGTTGCTTTATTGTACTTTTTGTCGATAATTTTATAATTAAGAATGTAGTCTTTTTACTAGTAAGGTATTTGTTATTTCTTCAATGATTAATTAGTAAGATTTTTAGTCATCAGTACTTTCTATTAAATAAAGATTGGAGTTTTTTTCCAGCAAACATCAAAAGATTTCTAGAAAAATAATAGGCTTCTATAAAGGTAATCTATCTTCAAGGTATTTAAAGATAAATATGAAAAATTACAGCTTAAAAAATTTCAACGATGACATGTTGTTTTTAATATTCAGCTAATCATAAAAGTGTATGATTATAAAGTGATTACCTAATTAAAAGTACAACCTATCATTTCCTTTATGATTAAATCAAATTATCCTTTATAAAAAAAAAACATGGCCAAACTCATCGGTGGCCCCCTAACTAGACTTTGTTCATTTTAGACACCTCATGTAAAGCTCCGTTAATCAAAGGAAGCATTCCAAAGACTTTTTGGCCAGAGTTCGTAAATTGGAGTGTACATATTATAAAGAGAAGTTCAAATTTTTCTGTTAAAAATATGACACCGCAGAAGGCATGGAATGGGAGAAAACCAAGAGTTGATTATTTTAGAATCTTTGGATGCATTGTATATGCTCATGTCCCGGATGAAAGGAGGAAAAAACTTGATGACAAGGCTGAAAAATGTGTTTTTCTTGGTTTAAGTGAGTCTTCCAAAGCATAAGTTGTTTAATCCATTGACCAAAAAGATTGTTATCAACATGGATGTTACTTTTGACGAGGAAAGCACTTGGATCGGAATAGGCAGCAGCCTACCCAAATCCTCTGTGACTATGACGTTGAACAAGAGAAATTTTCAGCACCCAGTGTGTTGGATAATTCATCAGTTTCATCCACTACAACTTCGCCAACAATTTCTGTAGCAAATGAAGAAGCAACTCAAACTGTCGTATGAGTTAGAAGAAGGCATGCTTGGATGAAAGATTACAAGATAACTGGAATTGAAGATCCAATTACTCATTTTGCTTTGATTTCACATTGTGATCCTACCTCTTTTGAGAGTGATGTGAAGGAAGAAAAGTGGAGAAAAGCAAAGGATGATGAAATTGATGTCATTGAGCGAAATGATACTTGGGAGTTGTCAGATCTTCCAAATGGACAGAAAACCATTGAAGTGAAATGGGTCTTCAAAACAAAGTTGCAGAAAAATGGTGAAGTGGACAAGTACAAGGCACATTTAGTGGCTAAAGGATACAAGCAACAATACGTGATAGATTATACAGAAGTATTTCTCCCGTTACTAGACATGATACAATCAGATTGGTTATCATATTGGCGGCTCAGAAGTCTTGGCCTATTTTCAGCTAGATGTCTAGTCGGCGTTCTTACACGAGTACTTGGAGAACAAGTATTTGTAGAACAACCCCTTGGTTATGTTAAAATTGAAAATGAGGATAAGGTTTATAGATTGAAAAAGTCCCTCTATTGTCTAAAACAAGCTCCTCGGGCTTGGTATAGTCGCGTTGAGGAGTATTTTCTAAAAGTTGGTTTTTCAAATTGTCCTTATGAACATACATTGTTTGTTAAGATTGTGGATCAAGGAAAGATGCTCATTATTTGATTGTATGTTGATGATCTTATATATATTGGAAATTGTGGTGTCATGTTTGGAGAATTTAAGAAGTCGATGATGGATGAGTTTGAAATGTCTGACCTCAGAAATTCTAGACAGATTTCAGATGATGGATTGTAATTCAGCTAAGCACAAGATGTTGAATGCCATTCCAAGAGAGGAAATATGTCTTCTCATAAATGACAGGTCAACTTTCAAGGCAAGTAACATCAAGTATAAACTTCGTAATTTGTCCTACAAGATTGGCCTTGAGGTGCTTCAAAATGTTGTCAAACTGAATCACTGGTGATTTGTTTTCCTTTGTTGTATCATAAAGTATTTGATCAAGTGTCAATTCTGAAAGTTTGCACTACTTGTATCTCCAATTCTTCGGCAAGATGCTTGTTCAAACAACATCTCCTAAAGGCAAATGCATACGAATAATATTAATCACATTCACAAGAAGCCTACTAAGTATATCCCATATCATTAAGTCTTTGTTTGAAAAGTCATCGACTAATTGAAATAGACCATGTAATTACTATTACAAATCACTCCCTTTCTTTTTATTTAGTTGTCATTATTTTAGATTTAACGGCCCTTTATGAAATTAGGTAAGTTTACTAGTGTACTCTTTTTTAGTGTTCTCTTGAAGTCAAGTTTTCAATAAATGAACATGAATTAATTTATTTTGATTAACTAAATTGACCAATGAACATGAATTAATAATTTAGTTTTACTATGTCAGTCAAATTCATATTTTCAAGGCTAATAACTCTCCAGGGTAAAATAGGAAGAATATTGCAATTTATATATTGATTTTGTGAAATGACAAATATTAATTAAGCAACATCTATTTTTTAGTAAGGATGATATGTTTATAGGAACAGAGGGAGTACACAGTATAGTACTTCCTCCATTAATTAAAAATAAATGTTTTTTGGAATATTGCACACCCTTTAAGAAAAAAATATTAAAACATTTATTAGACATTACTTTTCATTTTTACCTTTTTAAACATTTGTCATATTACTCTTTATAATGACTAAACATTGATTATGATAACTACTTCCAATACTTCAAAGCAATTAGGGGTCGTTTGATGTGAAGTATAACACAAAATAATCCTGGGATTAAATTATAGTGTCACTACATTTGTTGATTGGTTGGAAAATGTGGAATAACTTATCCCACAATTAATAATTAGTGCCGGAATAAGTTTTTGTTTTGGTAAAAAGGATATTTATATATTATTAATAATAATAATAATTAGCATACAGAAAGCCTATTGCAAGCATTGGGTAGAGTATTTCCTTGGGCCAATATATGTCAGTTACAGCGTAATTACAAAAATTAGCTTCCCTTACATACATAGTTCCTAAGATGTCATTCCAAACTGTGATATTTGCATACATAGGAGGAACTATCAAAAAAGTAGGTGTCCCAAACGTTTCACTTTTCAGGCCTTCCTTGCTTAGCATATTCGCGACCCTTTTTTGCTCCCTGAAGACGTGAGTTAGTGGAGCTGCTCCCAACCTTTCCATCAGCAGCCTGCATTCATAGGTTAGATTGTTATAGAGAGCATTCTCTTCATGAAACATATTAACTACTTCCTAGGAGTCAATGTTGGTTTAGAGAGGGACAAGGTTGTTGGAGATGGCCATGGTGACACCTTGTCTGAGGGCATTGAGCTCAGCCAGAATAGGGGTTGTATTTGCCTCTTTACTGACAAAGCTGACGACCCAGTCTCCTTTATGGTTCCTTATGACGCCCCCTAGGCCTTCATCCCCAGGGTTGTTTTTGGCAGCACCATCAGTGTTCAACATGAAACTTCCTTGGGAGGGGGGTTCCACTTCACTTGAATGCTTTGTTTCCTAGGTTTTGAAGGGGGTGAATTATTAGTTGTGTAAAGGTATTCAGTTGGTTGACTGATTACATTCGCATAACTAATGCACTCTTTCTTATTGTTGAAAAGATTGTGGTTTCTTTGAAGCCAAATTTATCCCTTCCCTTCGATGGTATAATAATCCCATCATAATTTGTCATGGAATAAATTTACTAAATAACAAAATTACCCTTCAAACCTTATATATTACGAGTATCACTTTTCACCTACATATATTTGTAATAATTGTTCCTATTGGATTGAACTATCATAGCATAGACTGCACTTTCATTAAAAAAATAAAAAATAAAAAATACTGCACTTTGATGAGTAAGCAACATAATTGGTGATTCCAAACTTAATGTCCATGATTTTCCATTTGGTCCAAAATTGTTTCGGACACAAAAGTGCAGTTCAAATATGAAAATTCTGAGAATTCATACATAAAAATGAGAGTGATACCAAAAATATTTGTAAACGTAGTTGATGAAAATTCTTCTGGATATGCAAATTTTGAGAAATATGAAAATTCTGAGAATTCATACATTGTAATAGGCCAGAGAAAGAGAGTGATCAATCGACCAAAAATATTTGCAAACGTAATTGATGAAAATTATTTTGGATATGCAAATTTTGAGAAATTTGTTTTATTAGTTGCAGAGATTATTAATGTGCTTGAGCCTAAAAATTATAAAGAAGTTATTTCTAGCTCAAAATAAGATAGTTGGGTTGGTGATATGGGTGAAAGATAATGTCTTTAATTTGACACGCTTGATCTAGCTATGAGAATTATCTAAAAGTATTCATTGAGGTTTTCTCAACCAACATTTCAAAAAAATTGGGATTGTCCTAAATTTACTTGAACCTTAAGGTTTGGCCACCATCAACCACAACTTTCATGTGTGGTGGGTCTAATACCCACTAGTGATATTATCTACTTTGCACTTAAGTTTGCATAGCTTTCGAATGATTTTTTTAATGACTAAGGCGTGCTTCCTCGTATAGTGAGCATCCTTCTCATATGTATATTATCGACGTAGAATTTGCTTATGTCATATTCTACCATAATCACCCACATGGTTGCAAAACAACAAGTCTTCAAATGGAAAAATACAAAGAAATAATAGTTCATCCATAATCTCCACATTACATTAAAGAAGATCCACATAAAATAGCACAAGTTCAAGCATGAAACGAAAGTAAAAGTCATTGAAATCGTTTGAAATACTCCATAGAATAAAATCCTGAATCTGCCTCTGAACACAAGTTACGCATCTTGACCATGAGGTGCCACGATGACTTTTATCCTTGGTGATGCTTTTAAGGACATCATAAGTTCTTCATACAAATCCAATACCTCTGCCACATCAAGATCATTAGAAGGTTCAACAATGATCCTTGAAAGTGAAGGGGAATATGCCAATATTTGTCGTAAGAAAATGAGTTCAAATATTGTCCCCTCAAATTCTCTTAGTTCCACACATTCAAGCTTCTCAAATTGTTGGTCAACACAGTTTGGATCTTCCAGATAATATGTAACTTCACCAATCTTTCTTTCTCTCAAGCTATTGAAAACCTATAGAAATTAAAACAAAAAAAAGGTTAGTAACTTTTACAAGTTGTAACAAGTAAAACTGCCTTACATTAAGGATTACAAATTTCATTACTATAAAATATTACTTGTAGATATTTTTAAATTTGTATAACTTGATATTGATAGAGCATAAAATTCATTACATTGTCGGTATGTGTAAAGGTCAAACTCGAAAACTGTAAAGTGTTTAACTTATATGCAATGACAATGTAAAATGTTTTTACTCTATCAAGTCACTAAAAAGTATCTACTAGTAACAAAGAGTACCTACTACAACACGTAAAGGTAACCTACTATCAATGTATATATACCTTAAACTCGATTTTAAATTATAAAAGGTGAGAGACATTACATCTATTTCCAGCGAACGCAAGTTGGGGGAACGTCGAATCAAGGAAAGAACATCAAAGAATTAATTTAGATCCAGAAATGTCACACACAACGTTACATGCTCCAAATGGTAGGGTTTTAATTGATCAAACCTTTTTGGAAAAAAATCTACACCAAAATGCTTGATAAAAGAAAAATAAAAGGCAAAAATGCATTAATGGTTAAGTATACATGAGCATAGTAACATTTATTGAGAACTTTGTAATAAAAATATTGAAATATGTCTTGATCAAATTATACTAACCTGAATGCAAGAATTAATCAAAACAAGTCTTGTTAGGTTAGAACACAAATAAAGAAGAAGTGACCATGTGATGAACCTTTCTTCTTCATAATAAGATTTTTCACAGAATGACAACTCCCTAACATTTGAGAAATTTTAAAAAAAAACATTGTGTGAATGTCATGACTATCATCAATAGTCAAGAACTCGATCCTAGGAGCAGATATGGTGAGCAAATGAACACCATTGCAAGCAATTAATGTTAAGGATGAAAGTAATGGGGTATTCAAGACAAAATTTGCTTTGTCTGGGCAAAATTTGATGAACTTCAAGGTCAATTCAAGGAGATTTTGGAAGAATGCTTTCGGAGAAGGTTGTTTAACTATGAAACTGGTGACATCGAGACATGTGAGAGTTGGACAATCAAATATACAAAAAGACAATGTATAGCGCTTGTGTTTGTGATTTTTTAGGGTAAGTTCTTTGACACATTTACTTGTTACACATAACAACCAACAGTCAAGGTCCCTAGCATTACAATAGATGATTGACAAATCAAGAAAAAATTTGACTAAGTATCCAACATGTTTCAAGAGAATATGGTCAATCATATTACTAAAACCATTTTCAATCAATCCTATAGTACCACTTTTCTCTTCGAAGAACTCCCTATCTAGAACTATTATTGGATGCATAACCCAAAAATGTTCCCACTTCTTTGACAAGACACATGTTTTTAGCAATTCTCGAAATGACATGTCCTTGTATATTCCATGGATAAATCAGAGATTTTGTCTATCTCATTTTCATCAATGATCACTTCTGCACCATGAATAATTCATGTTCACCTTTCTGTACATAAAATAAATCAAACGTTAGTCTATATTTTAAGAAAACAAAGATAAAGATATATTTCAAAGTTTTAGATTAAAGGTCTTCAAAACTTCTCTGTAGTCCGTATTTTATGAAGAAGCAAAAATAATATTAGATAGTAAAATTTCAGATTTTCACATACACAATTTATTCATATTGAAAACCTACCTATAATTGATTTTAAAAACAAAAGAAAATTGCATACACGTAGAGGAGATCTACACAAAATTGGTACCTCTTCAATGTAGACTTAAAATTTAGATCATAAATTAAATTGTTAAAAAAAATTGAAATAACATAGCTTTTTATGTTTGTGCATATTAAAAGGATTGTATTCACCACTTGCTAGATCTAATGAATTTCACTTCCATGACTATGTTAGATCTAGAATCTATGGAATTTATATACAACTATTAAACATAAAAAATCATTTCTAAAATATTTATTAATAATAAGGATTCCTTTTATTTTGATTTTTCAAAGATACACACAAAATTTCATAGACCATTTAGAAGAATTTATATACAACTATTGAACATAAAAAATCATTTCTGAAAAATCAACAAAAGAGAAAAAAAAAATCAATGAAAAATAGTACCTTAGTGAGATTATATAGAAAATTCTATTTTTTACATCCTAAAATTCAATAAAGTTAGACCTCAAGATTTTATTGCATCACATGAAGGGAAGTGTTTTTGTATACTTTTAGAGTGTAAGAACACAATAAATTGTCAAAAATATATATCACACTAATGTTTTGTCAAAAACAAATATAATATAGGGAAAAAGGTCTGAAATATATCTGAACTTTGGTCGAAATTGTTGTTACGATACTGAACTTTGGAAAGGACCTTTTACCTCCTGTACTATTTAATAGTGTATTTTTAAGGTATATATGTGTCCACGTGGACATCATAAATATTGCATAATTATAAATAGTAACATGTCCACGTGGGCATATATATACCTTTAAAATACACTATTAAATAGTGCAGGGGGTAAAAGGTCCTCCATAAAATTTGGTATCGTAACAGCAATTTCGGCCAAAGTTGAAGTATTTTTTAGATCCTTTTCCCTATAATATATGGGTTCCATGGAGAAATATATTGTCACTTTGACCTCTAAATTGTTTTATATATTTATTTCAATAAATTAATTTTAGAATCATCCATTTTAAATGTGGATAGCTTTTCTCTCTTGAAGATAGTTTCTACTTAATAAAACTTAGACTTCTTGAATATATAGTCTTAAATTTGATAGTCATTCAACTTAACTTTGAATATATTTATTACTTTGACCGTCTTACTTAAATTGGTTATTTAACATCTGATTATCATATTTTTTTTTAATTACATTATGATCAAGATGGATTCCTATTTTTCATCGCTTAATATATGAAACTACATATTTAATTAGACATAATTTTTATGACCCAAAATCAGAAGAATTGTTATGACACTTCACTTACCTTCCGTCAGATTAGTGTTTTTTTTCTGAAATTCTAAAATCAATTAATCATACGAAAATAAATAAAATAGCGATAACAAGTCATAACTTAGCTTTCATATAAGTATATAAATGTGGGAAATGCCAATTACTAGAAGAGTGATTAGAAGTTAAATATAACTTTTTTTTAAATGAATATATTATCTGAAATGATACAGGACTAGAAAGTAAAAGATAAAGCTTAGAGTTGACCATGGTAAACATTTCTTAGATAACTTCGAATTGATGATTTGATGTTTCAATAGATCTGTAATGTATTTTATGATATATTTGCATATTTTGTTTTCTAGATGAATTTGACGAGTGAAATAGAGATTTTCTCATAGCTGATGCACCAATTGTTGGTGTAATTGGTTTTCTTCTCCATGCTCGCAACGGCTAGATCGCATTCGTGAAGAATAATTGCAGGACTTCTATGCATTCACGAGGTTTGTGTCGCATTCACGAATGATAAAGTTTGTTAGTCAGTTCTGGATGAGGAATCACATTTGTGATTGTTCTATCACGATTGTGATGGGTTAGATCTGATCACTTGATCACGTTCACAGTTGTGATTTACATTCGCAAAAAACAATTAAGACCTAAACGAATTAAATCCCCATTTTGAACATAGACTTCATCTTAAGATTTTTCAAGTTTGGTAGCTCAATTTTGGTAATTTTTAAGGAGGAATTGCTCATTTTATCTCAGGGTAAGAATCTAACTCTAAATTTGGTATTTTTCTCTTTATTATATTGTTAGTTTCGTTATTTAATTCACATTTGGCCGTTAGAAATTAGGTTTTTTAAACCTACAATGAGGAATCATATTATGATGATTCAGAGTCTGGTTCGAGGTTGAATTTTGATTAAATTTCATAATTGTGACTCATATGTCATCAATAACTAATTTTGAAATAAAATTATTGCTCTAACCTTGCGGGCTTGGGGTTGACTTTTTGAGTTTGGAATGAAAGTGTAATAATATATTTATCAATAGACTCATATACTTATTTCGGATATATTCTTGATAGATTAAGAGTATCTAGACTATTCAAAAAAGGCATATCTGCGAGGTTTATGTCATGTTTGCTCGGCTTACGAGGTAGTTATGGATTACTCTCTGATATCTTTCTTGGGGTTGATTTATTGTATAAAGTAAATATGTTATGAATTGGGTGTATTGGTTGATTCGATGTTGGAAATAATGACTTTTATGTGTGCAATGTAGGCTGGGATTTAGCTGATAGACACTATATGACTTGATATTTTTTTTTTGTAATGTTGCATAACTCGAATTCGTGTGTTATATTGTACCTTAATGAGTTACTTGCTTATAGGCATTATTTTGAAATAGATATGCTTATTAAGTTGCATGCTAACATTCTTTATTATCGTGATAATGCATTCATATTTTTTTTGTCGAACTAACAGATTTTATTGAATTCTACCAAGTGTCACTATTACAATATATTGCAGTAATTTCATCTCTATAATCTATCACTTCCTATGTAACTATGATTCTATCTACATCACATAAACAAATTATCTATCCAAGTCGCATCTTTGCTATTGCGTTTCTTCTAGGTAACTCCACTTGTTCTGTGTAACACCCCGTATTCTAGAAAGACCAAATTGCAGAATTTCAGAAGTTGCATGTGCCACCTAAAATACGTCGTTTAATCCTTAAACTAAAATACGCATAAAATATGTTGGACACCTAAAATACGCCGTTTAATCCTTAAACTACGTCGTTTTGATCAGTTTGAGCCTAGTAACTTAGTCAGAACTTTCCCTAAGTGATTCATTCACTAGAATTCACAAAAACTAGAGCAAAAATAGAAGAAGTAGTCGACCAAGCCCTCTCCAAGAACGCAACAGGTTTTCTTCAGTTCCAGCCCTGAAATCAAAAGATTTCTTCGTGAAATTTGTCACCAGGTATGTGGAATTTCACTAGTGGGATCCTTTCACCCATTAGGTCCCTAGAATTCAGACAGATTCTTGATTCCCTCCATAAAGTTTTGACCTAGGGTTTCTTGAACTTTCGAGAATTGTTGTGATTTAGATGTATTGTGATCTTATTCAGATTGTCATGTTTTCGTAAAAATGTTGCTTAGCTTCTTACATGAAACTCAGAACCCTAGTTGTGTAGATTCATTTAGTTCATGAATTACACTAGCTATGATATATATACAAATATACATGCCTCAGATTTCCGATGTTTCATTATCAGTACTTAAATGTACACATTTCCAGTTGGGAGTAGGCTTAACACCGAGTTTGACAAGGTCAGTCACCCTCATAGTCCTAGAACTACGTGCCCCCGTAAGTTTGTAAGTCCCCTCTGTGGGCATCAGATTTAGTGATCACGCCATTCATGCCTTTATACCCTGGCAAGGTATATTGGGTCCTCTCAATGGGGCGTATACATCGGACTCCACGATTAGCTCACGTGGTTTTATGTCGGTTAGTAGTAGCTCCTACAGTCAGACTCTAGTGCATTTGACCAGGTTCCAGTTATATTTCAGTATTCTGTTTCTACATATTATGTACTTGGTCATTGCATTCAGTTTAGTTCATATTCAGTATATTTCGGTATATTCATCATGTTCAAATTATATCATTTATCAGTATGCCTTGTTCAGTTATATGTTTTTGTCATCTTTATCCTATCATGCATGCTCAGTACTTTCAAGTAATGACGCATACTGTGCGCTATATCTTTTCGTGATGTACGTTCAGGTCCTCAACTTTCAGATCCCGTGTACATCGATTCTCGATCCGTATTCAGCAGCATCAGTGGTGAGTCCTCATACTTCAAGGACAATAGGCATGTTTTCTATTTAGTCTTTCATCTTAGTTTCAATTTTACTAGAGTTAGTTGGGGGCATGTCCCAGCATCTTGTAACGACTCAAAAAATGATAGGTTAAACTAGAGCCTAAACGTGGGGTTAATGGCATGAGTTAAGGTCAAGGGCTAAGGGTTTTGGGTATAGGCCATTGTTTGGGAGCCTAGGCTACCTAAAACTAGTCCTAGCTACTGCCTCCCTAGACCACGATGGTCTTCACGACCCGTGGTGGCCACCATGAGTCGTGGTGCCACCCGTGGTGGCAAGGCAGCGCGTTCAAGTTTGGTACCAAGACAAGTCACCCCTTCACGAGCCACTTCACAACTCGTGGTCATGACCACGGGCCGTGGGAAGTCTCGTGGGGTTACCTTAGCTTGGTGGGAGATGTTGCAAGTTGAGGGAGCTACTGTCCCAAAGTTCACGGGCACCACCACGAGACGTGGTGCCCTAGACAGTCCGTGAAAGTGAACTTGGAGTTCACTTTGGCTCAAGGGAGGCAAGGAAACTTTGCCTAGGTGTGCCCTATGACCACGAGCTTCACCATGAATCGTGGTGTGAACCACGGATCATGGGAGCTTCCGTGGACTTTCCTTGGCCTTGGAGGGCTTGGCAAGGATGGGAGGCACACTGCCTCAAGGACCATGGGCACCACCACAAGTCGTGGTGCCCCTCATGACCCGTTTAGTTGGGTGTGATCCCTAACGGGCAGCCGTAAGTTAGGGTTTTTTGGTAATTTCATTTTAATGTTTTGTTATGTGGGGATGATTTTAAAAGGCTTATATGATAAATATATATGGTTTTAAGTCTTTTAAACTAGTCATTCTCTCATTTTCCCCAAATCAAATCCCAAAGTTCTCTCTCTATATATTTCTCTCTAACTCAAGGAAGAAGAAGAAGTGGGAGCTAGGGTTTTGGATTCAAGGCTTTCTTCATCAAATTTCTTGGGAAATCTTAGCAAAGGTATGGTGATCCTTCATCTAGGGTTAGCTTTCACCCTAGAGCCAATTTCAAAGTAAACTTTTAAAGATTTCAAGTTCATGAAAATCTAGGGTTTTACTCAATCTCATGGGTTCTTTCACCAAATTGTTTTAAAAGGTTTCTAATGGCATATTATGGTTATATTGTTGCTACATTGATGATTTAAGATGAAAATACTCCATGAACCCATGATCTCTCTCTATTCCTAGTTTATGCCTTTATGAAGTGGGTTGCTTGATAATGAATGCATTTGAATAGAACTTGTTTAAATGGCTTTAGATTGTTGAAGTATGTCATTACCCATGCTTATTTTTATGGTGCATTGTTGGTTTATTGGTATGTGAGGTTTATGGCCTTAAAGGCAAGATATGAGAAACTATTTGTTGATTTAGAATTGTTAACTTGATGTTGATCAACTTGAAAGGTGGAGGTGTTTAATTATTATGTACATTGTGACCATGGCCTTGAAGGCATAGTATGATAAATTGAAGTGTTATCATGACATGGTATGAATGAGAATTCAATGAAGCTAAGGTGATCATGTCTTGAATGTGAATGTGTTGTTATTGAAAGGCCTTTTCTCAATTTGACATTTATGAATATTGATAATAGAATATGAAGGATTCTTCAATATAAAGTATACCTTGAATTGGTAGGGCTTATGCATCATTTTCTTGTATAAATGATTATATTGTTGATTGTTGAATCCTTGGATCAGTAGGCTAGTGGCACCCTTCCACTCATGTTAATAATGAACCTTGGAATCGGTAGGCTTATGGCACCCTTTCAAGAAGGTTAATGATGAGTCTTGAACCGGTAGGCCTATGGCACCCTTTCAAGAAAAGTAAATGAGCTTTTCTAATTGTACCTTGAACCGGTAGGCTTAAGGCACCCTTTCATGTGTAATGAATGAATTGGAGTCGGTAGGCCAATGGCACCCTTCATATGTGATAATGTCAAGGTAATGAACTATTCTATGGGAATGTAGGCTAAGCACCGAGTGGATTTGGTTAGATGTAAACACCCCCAAAGTTAGGCATGAGTTTCAATTATCGTCTACCTTATCCTATAAACTATGTGTCCGTATAGGTCTAGCTAGTGGATCCACCTAAGCTATACAAACCGGTCTTCCTTAGGCAAGTAGACCACCTCTTTACGGTGTGGGGACTTATGACATCGGATTCCATGACAAACTCTCATGGTCTATGTCGGTTAACGCTTACTTCCCATTATGTGAGATTTCATTGTGGGTCTTGATAGGTTCTACAAAGTGTAGGTAGTAGTATGAGATGCTACATATACATTGCACGAGTAGGCTTTGAGAGGGTCATAGTGAGTTTCTTTAAATCTTAATGGCTATGATATGAAAATGTCTTAAATGGAGTGATTGAAGAATGTTAGCTCTTAAATGATTAATATGATATGTATGATATACTTGGGTTATATTATGAGTTACTTTCCCTTGTCATGCCTTATGAAATGATATGTCTTTTATGTATGAATATGGCTTAAAGATGTAAGGAAATGAATGGTAAGTTTACTTTAGGTGACCTAAATGTGATGCCCTAGTGTGGATGGTGGTATGGACGTTATCCATACATTGCACAAGGTATAGCATAAGGGTTGCTTGAGGTGAAGGTCCAAGGTAAAGGTAATGGTTTCCATGCGATATTGTTTAAGTGTGAAGTTATGACTTATATGATGTTAATGCTTGTATATGATGTATTTTATGTTAGTGTACATGATGTTTCTAAAAGGTGGCACAATGCATGGTTTCCAACCAAAATGTCCCCTTTTAAAGCATGTTTTGCATGGTCGTCATACTTAGTACATTTCTGTGTACTAACCCATATTATTCATGTTTTTACTACAAGTGTAGGTTCCAGCAAGTGATTCCTCCTAGCTAGTTTGAAGTGTTGGATTGCATTCCTCCAAGAGTTGGTATGTCCTCATGGTTCGAGGACAAGACTTATGTTTCCTTCTTTCATGTAATTGACATTTTTAGTAGTTGGTTTTTATTGGAAAGGGTTGTGTCCCTATTATGTTTTAAGCTTGGGTCTAAGATAGCCATGTGAGACTTAGACTTTCGTTGTACTCCAAGTTTTCCTTTAAATGAAGTTTTGATATTTTGGATTTAAATGAGTTTTAATTCTGCACTATTTCTATATCGAATGCAATGAAATGCTATGAGGCTTGTATGAGGTTTTTCGGAGTCTTGTACGTCGTGTCGCATCCGGGGCCTAGACTCGGGTCATGACATATATCTAGTCAGTTAGAGGCTTATTTCATACATAGATAGATTCAGCTTTAGTATTTTGAGTTATAGTCTAGTATTATTTAACTCTTGTTCAGTATTTATATATTCAGATCTATTTTGGGTATTCCTCATCATTCAGTTTATCTCATGTTTTAAGCTTCCGCGTAGCATCTTTTGTTCAGTTGTTTAGGTATGCTTATCATATGGTAGCTCAAGGTTACATTGGGGTCACTCGTGATCCTAGGTCCCGTGTTTACGTCAAAAGTGTAGCCTCGGGCCATGCAAAACTTGGTATCAGAGCATTAGGTTTAAGAGTCCTAGGATGTCTGAAAAGCCGCACTAAGTAAAGTCCCTTTCATGAGTGTGAAGCGCGCCACACCTATGAGGGGGAGGCTATGAAGTGTCCTAGGAAAAACCTCACTTTCTTGTTATTCTTATCGTGCGTGGGTATGATTTCCCTTCTAATTCGACGTTATGCATTTCAGATCATGCGTCCTCGTAGAGCTTACGCAAGGAATGTTAATGCCTGCAACGCTAATGCAGTTCCTCCAGTCCCATACCATGAGGTTTTAAATGCAGATTTTCAGAATGTGATCCAACTTTTAGCTCAGAGCATAACCAGCCAGAACAATCAGCAGGTTCAAGTTCCTACAAATACTAGTGGTGGATCAGTGGAAGCTAGGGTCCGGGATTTTGTTCGGATGAATCCGCCTGAGTTTTTAGGGTCGCAAGTTTGTGAAGACCCCCAGAACTGCATTGATGAGGTCAAGAAGATCTTTGGAGTGATGCAATTGACTGAGAATGATAGGGTAGAGTTGGCTTCCTACCAGCTTAAGGATGTGGCTCACATTTGGTTCGCATAGTGGAAGGAAAACAGGGGTGAGAATGCAGCTCCTGTGACTTGGGAGTGTTTTACCGAAGCTTTTCTAGACAGGTTCTTCCCAAGGGAGTTGAGGGAGGCTAAGGCGCAGGAATTTATGAATTTGAGACAAGGTTCAATGTCAGTCTAGGAGTACGGACCCAAGTTCACCCATCTCTCCAGGTACGCTCCACATATGGTTGCCGATCCCAGGGGACAAATGAGTAAGTTCCTATTTGGGGTATCTGACTTAGTAAAGACAGAGTGCAGAAATGCTATGTTGTTAGAGGACATGAACATCTCTAGGCTCATGACTCATGCTCAACAGGTTAAGGGAAAGAAGCTTAAAGAACTAGCTAAGGACAACAAAAAGGCTAGAACAGGGAACTATGAGTACTCTCAGCAGAAATCGGGTAAAGGAAATCGCTCACTGTTTCAGCAAAGGTCTTCAGCTCCAGCTCCTTCATCATCTAATGCTCCATCCCCCAGGTTTCGACAGGATAAGAAAAGTAGGGCATCAGTCTCTAAGTCTCAGGGATGTGTTTCAGGTAACATAATCTACCCAACTTGTCCAAAGTGTGGTAAGAACCATCCAAGCGAGTGTCTTGCAGGAAAGGAAGGATGTTTTAGGTGTGATTAGTCTGGCCACAGGTTGAGAGATAGCCCTTCTTCTAAATAGGGACAAGAAGATAACAATAGTTGGGCTCATCCTATAGTCCCAACAGCACCAGTAGGTCACCCAACTCAGAGGGTGCTTCATCTGGTACAGGTGGCGGTCAGCACCAGAATAAGTTGTATGCTCTCCAAGCTCGCCAGGATCAGGAAGATTCTCCTGATGTGGTTACTGGTACATTATGAGTCTTTCATTCAAATGTTTATGCTTTGTTAGATCCAGGGGCTACTCTGTCCTTTGTAACTCTGTATATAGGAGTGAACTTCGGTATCAGTCCAGAAACTCTTTCAGAACCCTTCTCAGTCTCTACTCCAGTTGATGACCCAGTTATAGCTAGATGAGTATACATAAATTGCCCCGTCTCTCAGAAATTCACCTCAGTAGAACTTGTAGAGTTAGAAATGGTAAACTTTAATATCATTCTAGGCATGGATTGGTTACATTCCTATTATGCCTCAGTCGATTGTAGAACTAGGATCGTTCATTTCCAGTTTCCAGGTAAGCTAGTCTTAGAAAGAAAGGGTAGTAGTTCAGTGCCAATGGCTAGATTTATCTTTTACCTTAAGGCTAGAAAGATCATTTCCAAGGGGTATATTTATCATCTAGTTCGAGTTAAGGATTCCAGCTTCAAAACCCCAACTCTTGAGTCAGTTCCAGTAGTAAATGAGTTCCTAGAAGATCTTCTCGGAGTTCCTCCCGAATGGGAAATCAACTTCGAAATTGATCTGCTTCCAGATACCCAGCCTATTTCAATTCCTCCTTACATAATGGCTCCAAATGAGGTTAAGGAATTGAAAGAGCAGTTAAAAGACCTTCTAGATAACGGTTTTATCAGACCCAGTATTTCCCCATGGGATGCTCCAGTGTTATTTGTGAAAAGAAATATGGTTCTCTCAAGATGTACATTGACTATCGGCAGTTGAACAAAGTCACAATCAAGAATAAGTACCATATCCCCAGGATTAATGACTTGTTCGACCAACTTCAGGGTGCTAGTCATTTTTCAAAAATAGACCTCAGAACCGGTTATCGTTAGCTTAGAGTCAGAGATAGTAACATCCCAAAAACAGCCTTCAAAACTCGGTATGGTCATTATGAATTTGTAGTTATGTCTTTTGGATTAACCAATGCTCCTGCAACTTTCATGGATTTGATGAACTAGGTGTTCAAGCAATATTTGGACTTGTTCATCATCGTCTTTATTGATAATATCCTCATTTACTCTAGGAATGAGGAAGAACATGTAACTCATCTAAGAGTTGTTCTGCAAACTCTCAAGGATCGCCAGTTGTTTCCTATGTTTAGCAAATGTTAGTTTTGGTTACAATCAGTTGCTTTCCTTGGGAATATAGTGTCTAGCGAAGAGATCCAAGTGGATTCTCAGAAAATAGAGGTAGTGAAGCAATGGACCAGACCCTCTTCTCCTACAGATATCACTAGTTTCTTGGGTTTATCCAGTTATTACATAAGGTTTGTGGAAGGATTTTCATCCATAGCTTCTTCATTGACTAAGCTGACCTAGAAAAAGGTTAAGTTTCAATGGTCAGATGAATGTGCAAAGAGCTTCTCAGAACTGAAAACTAGGTTGACTACAGCTCATATTTTGATTCTACCAGAGGGTTCAGACGGTTATGTGATCTATTGTGACGCATCCAAATTCGGCCTAGGTTATGTGTTGATGCAGCGAGGTAAGGTTCTATCTTATGCTTCTAGACAACTTAAGGTGCATGAGAAGAACTATCTGACTCATGACCTCTAGATTGAAGCCATAGTATTTGCTCTAAAGATTTGGAGACATTAGTATGGTGTTCACGTAGATGTGTTCACAGACCATAAGAGCCTTCGGTATGTGTTCGCCCATAAGGAGTTGAATCTTCGCCAGAGGAGATGGCTTGAATTCCTCAAGGACTATTACATGAATGTGTTTTGCGATCCTGGTAAGGCCAATGTACTAGTTGATGCTCTTAGAAGACTATTTATGGGTAGTGTAGCACATATTGAGGAAGAAATGAAGGAATTAACAAAAGATGTTCACCGGCTTGCTCGCATAGGAGTTTGCCTTATGAAAATATCAAATGATGGTGTGGCAGTTAGGAATGGATCAGAGTCTTCATTGGTAGCGGAGGTTACGGAAAAACAAGACAGTGATCCTATATTGCTCCAATTGAAGGGTTGTAACAACCTAGAAACTAGTAGGCTTAACCAGAGCTTGTCGTAAAGGTTAGGGTCATAAAATTTGCGTATCGAACTTAGAATGAAGGGTTTAGGGGTTAAACATCAAGTTACGACCCCCCAAGGACCAACCAAGGGTCCTTGAGGAGGACCCTAAAGTCTAACCTCCAAGATGCCCAAATAAGTGAACCACGGATAGGGACCTATGGGGCGTAGGTCAATCCACGCCTCGTGGATGAGCTCCTTAGCTCAAGCCCCATCTCAACAGGATACAGACCATGAACAATGCCGCACCAGTACGGGCCGTGGGTCAGTCCACACCCCGTAGGTGGTGATCGTGGGTCATGCCTACAAGTTGTCCCAAAGTCAGCCAAGGTAAGGGGTAGTTTAGGTAATTCCTAGTTTAGTTAGTTTGATGTGAGGTCATTTTATATTGTTTTAATACACCTATAAAATTGTTTTAAGTCATTAACTAACCCATTCACTTCATAAACTGCCAAAACCCAAATACATAACCAACTTTCCGCAAATAAACTCTCTCTAGAACTCCAAGGAAGAAAAACGAGAAAGGTGAAGCTAGGGTTGAATAATCAAGATTTTATCCTAATATTCGTGGTAAATCTTCAATAAGGTATGGTAGCTATTCATCTATGGGTAGCCTTCACCCATAGAGCTCCTTCAAAACCCCAATTTCAAAGCTAGAAAACCCAAAAGTTAGGGTTTGACTTCAATCTCATGGATTCCTTTCGAATTCATTATAAATGATTGAATTATGTTTTTGTATGTATATATTGAAAATTTTATGATTTTAAGTTGAATTCCTCAAGAATCCATGAATTACCCTATTTTTTCAAATTGGATCTTAAAGTGTGGGTATTGATTGATGCAAGTAGAATGTTATAGAATTATGAATGTTATTAATTGATTACTTGAATCATGTTATTATCCATGCCTAATGTAGTAATTCTAGGTGTGTTGATTGAATGTGATATATGGTCCTTGAAGGGCAATTTATGAGATTTATGTATGATCATGATACTTATGTACATGCTTTATGAATACTTTGAGAATAAAATGATGATGACTATGATGAAATGGTGTTGTTGTTGAAAGGTTATTCTCACACACACACTTATGAATGAAGTTCCTATGATTATGATAATGATGTTGTGTTGATTGAAAGGCTATTCTCAATTATACACTTATGAATAATGATGACATGTTGTGAAAGATTTACTCACAATATGGGGATTCTTAGGTTGAAAGTCTATTCTCACCTATTTAATCTATGAGCTATCTTATGAATGATGTTGGGATGAGATAGATGCCCACACATGAGTTGAGGCGGGATATCTAGTATCAATTTCTTTATCCCATAATAATGAACTCAAGTAATGAAATGCTAAGCACTGAGTAGATATTGATATGAGATGGAAGCTCTCACATGAGTTGAGGCGGGGTTTCTAGTAGAAATCTCTTGAGATGGATGCCCATACGTGAGTTGAGGTGGGGTATCTAGTAGCAATCTCCTTATCCCATAACTGTGTGCCCTCATAGGTTACTAGCTAGTGGATCCACCTAAGCTAATTGTTAATGGTTCTACATTAGGCAAGTAGGACACCCTTTTCGGTGTGGGTAACACTGAATTCCATGATTTGCTCACATGGTCTATGTCGGTTAAGGCTTACCCCCACAATGAATGATTATGAACTATGGCTTCTCAAGAATGCACTACTTAGTGTTAGTGGGAGTATAGGACTTCATCCATGCATTGCTCAAGTAGGATTTGAGAGTAGTTATGGTGTGTTCCTTTATGTTATAATGATTTATGAAATGAATATGGTTATGATGATGCTACTAAGTATGTTGATATGAAGGCTAATTGTAATGATAAATGTTTAACTTGGATTGTTGTTATATGTTGCTTTCCTTGATTGAATTATTAAATATGAATGTTATTTGTCTATGAGTATTAACAAAGGATGAGATCAAAGAATGGTAAGTATGATTATGGTGACCTAAAAGTGGTACTTAGTGTAGATGGGATTATGGGATCTTATCTATGCATTGCACAAGTATAACTTAGGGTTACTTATGAGATGGTTCTATTATGCTATGATGGTATATATGTTGAATATGCTTGTGACTTATGCTTGTATACTAATGTGCATGATGATTCTCAAACTTGGTAAAGTGCATACTTTTCAATAAAAATGTCCTTTTTAGCATATTTTCAAGGTTTTTATGCATGGCTATCATACTTGGTGCATTTTTGTACTAACCCATATTTTTCTACATTTTTCCCAAAGTGTAAGGTCTGGTTCTTAAGGTGATCTTCTTGTGGTTCAAGCTTGGATCGACTATTCTCCTAGCTTGTGGTGAGTCCTCAAGATTCGAGGACGTATGAGTCATTTGTAGTTTCTTTCTAGTTATTTCATTTCGGACTATGTTGTAAGGTTTGTGTCCCTATTTAATTCAAAGATTGTATTAGATGGCTAATTGAGACAAGTTAAACTTCCGCTTTCTTTTATAAAAGACTTCGATTGTATGGATAAAGTTTTAAATTTCGCATCATTTCTTTTACCTTATGTAATGATATGCTAAGGGGATTGTATGAGACCTTTGGGGGTTGAGTACGCCTTGTTACATCTAGGAGGTACCCTTGGGTCGTGACAAGGGTTCAGTTCATCAGCAAAAAGTTGAGGTTTTCTCCCAAGGGGGAGATGGTGTGCT
This sequence comes from Solanum verrucosum, assembly GCF_900185275.1. NCBI lineage: Eukaryota > Viridiplantae > Streptophyta > Magnoliopsida > Solanales > Solanaceae > Solanum > Solanum verrucosum. The sequence goes on from NW_026020363.1 coordinate 1,005,977, forward strand.
TCGCTACCAGGGTCGTTTATGTGTTCCTAAGGTGGGTGAGTTGAGACAACAGATCATTACAGAAGCCCATAACTCTAGGTATTCTATTCATCCAAGTGCCACCAAGATGTACCATGATCTGCGAGAAGTATTTTGGTTGAACGGCATGAAGAGGGACATAGCAGACTTTGTGGCCAAGTGCCCTAATTGTCAACAAATGAAGGTAGAACATCAGAAACTAGTAGGTATGACTCAAGATATTAACATTACTACATGGAAGTGGGAAGTGATCAACATGGACTTCATTACAGGTTTACCTCGTACTCACAGGCAGCATGACTTTTGGGTGATACTAGATAGAGTTACTAAGTCCGCTCACTTCTTGGTTGTCAAGAATACAGATTCAGCAGAGGACTATGCTAAACTCTACATTAATGAGATAGTCAAGTTACATGGGTTCCCTTGTCTATCATTTCAGATAGAGGTCCTCAGTTCACCTCTCATTTTTGGAAGTCGTTTCAGAAAGGTCTTGGTACCCAGGTAAATCTCACCACAGCATTTCATCCACAGATGGACGGTCAGGAAGAGCGTACCATTCAGACCTTAGAGGACATGATGAAAGCTTCTGTGATCGAATTCAAGGGCAGTTGGGATGATCACCTTCCTCTCATAGAGTTCGCCTATAATAACATTTATCATTCCACTATTAAGATGGCCCCTTATGAGGCATTGTTTGGGCATAGATGTAGATCTCCAGTTAGTTGGTTTGGAGTAGGTAAAGTTGCCTTGATAGGGCCAGATTCGATTCATGATGCTATGGAAAAAGTTCAGCTCATTAGAGATAGACTTAAGATAGCCCAGAGTCGGAAGTCTTATGCATATGTAAGGAGAAGGGATTTGGAGTTCCAAATCAACGATTGGGTTTTCTTGAAAGTGGCACCTATGAAAGGGGTGATAAGATTTGGCATTAAAGGGAAGCTCAGTCCCAGATATGTAGGTCCTTACCGAATCTTGAAAACGGTTGGTAAAGTGGCTTACGAGTTAGAGTTGCCAGCAGAACTAGCAGTAGTTCATCCAGTTTTTCACATTTCCTTGTTGAAGAAGTATATGGGTGTTCCAGCATCAATAGTACCCTTAGAAAGTGTGGTTGTGAAGGATAGTCTCACTTATGAGGAGGTACCAGTTGAAATTTTTTATCGTCAGGTTCGTAGGTTGAGAAACAAAGAAGTCGCTTCAGTTAAGGTTTTGTAGATAAGTCACTCCGTAGAGGGAGCTACTTGGGAAGTAGAAGCAGCCATGAAGGTCAAGTACTCTCATCTCTTCCCTTCCGGTTCAGTTTCAGCTTCAGGTAATAGTCCTCTCTATTCTCTCAGTTTACTCTTGCGTACATTCAGTCTTAGTATCATGTTCTTTCAGTTATACTTGCATTTCAGCATATTTGCATGTTCTTGGAACTCAGTCAGTCATATTTCAGTTTCTAGTACTTAGTGGTAGGGATTGAAGCTCCTTCCCTCCATACTCATCTAGTTTAGACTTCATTCGAGGATGAATGTTCCCAAGTCGGAGATAATGTAACACCCCATATTCTAAAAAGATCAAATTGCAGAATTTCAGAAGTTGTAGGTGCCACCAACGGGGACCACCCACAGACTGTAGGTTGACCCACTGACCATAGGTAGGGTCCATCCCTCCCCATAACCTCCAGAAATTCCAGCTAAGGGTTGACTAATGGTAGGACCTACGGACCATATGTGGGACCACAGTCCGTGGTTCAGACCCCCAGCCTTCAGCTCTTTGAAGTTAAACGATGGACTGACAGGATGGGTCATCCGTCCATTCAAGGTCCGTCGGTCAAGCCCATCGATGGCCCTATCAGATTTTAATTTAGGGTTATTTTGGCCTTTTCTCCTATACGTTGGACACCTAAACTATGTCGTTTAATCCCTAAACTACGTCGTTTTGGTTAGTTTGAGCCTAATAAGTTAGTCAGAACTTTCCCTGAGCGATTCATTCACTAGAATTCACCAAAACTAGAGCAAAAAGAGAAGAAGCAGTCGACCAAGCCCTCTCCAAGAACGTGACGGGTTTTCTTTAGTTCCAGCCCCGAAATTGAAAGATTTCTCCGTGAAATTCGTCACCAGGTATGTAGGAAATTACTTGTGGGTTCCTTTCACCCATTAGGTCCTAGAATTCAGTCGGATTCTTGAGTCCCTCCATATTGTTTTGACCTACGATTTCTGGAACTTTAGAGAATTGTTGTAATTTAGTTGTTGTAGTGCTCCTATTAAGATTATCATGTTTTAGTAACAATGTTTCTTAGCTTCTTGCATGAAACTCAGAACCCTAGTTGTGTAGATTCGTTTAGTTCATGAATTACACTAGCTAGGACAGACATACAAATATACATGCCTCAGATTTCAAATGATTCATTATCAGTACTTCAATGTTGCATTTTCAATTAGCATGTCTGAATATTGAGCTATCCAGTATATTTCAGTTATGTTGTATTGAACACATTTCCAATTGGGAGTAGGCTTAACACCGAGTTTGACTAGGCTCAGTCACCCTCACAGTCCCTTAACTACATGTCCCCGTAGGTTTGTAAGTCCCCTCTGTGGGCATCAAATTTAGTGATAACGCCAGTTATGCCTTTATACACTAGCAAGGTATATTGGGTCCTCTCAATGGAGCGTATACATCGGACTCCACGGTTAGCTCACATGGTTTTATGTCGGTTAGTAGTAGCTCCCACAGTCAGACTCTAATGCATTTGACCATGTTCTAGTTATATTTCAGTATTCAGTTTCAGCATGTTATGTACTTGGTCATTGCATTCAGTTTAGTTTGTATTCAATATATTTCAGTATATTCATCATGTTCAGATTATATCATTGCTCAGTATGCCTTGTTCAGTTATATTGTTTTTTGGCTTTATCCTATCTTGCATGCTTAGTACCTTTCAAGTACTGGCGCATACTCTACGCTACATCTTTTCGTGATGTAGGTTCAAGTCCTCAGTGTTCAAATCACGTGTAGATTGTTTCCTAATCTGTATTCAGCAGCATCAGTGGTGAGTCTTCATACTTCGAGCACAATAGACATGTTTTCTATTTCAGTCTTTCATTTTATTTTCAGTTTTACTAGAGTTAGCTGGGGGCATGTCCCAGCATCTCTAGTCAGTTAGAGCTTATTTCAGACATAGATAGATTCAGCTCTAGTATTTTGAGTTATAGTACAGTATCATTTAACTATTTTTCAGTATTTATATATTCAGATCTATTTTGGGTATTCCCCATCATTCAATTTATCTCATGTTTTAAGCTTCCGTACAACATTCTTTGTTCAGTTGTTTAGGTATGCTTATGATATGCTAACTCAGGGTTAGCTTGGGGTCACTCGTGATCCTAGGTCTCGTATTTACGTAAAGGGGGTAGCCTCAGACATTACATTCTGCTTCTACTCTCTTCCTTGATCATCTTCAGGATTTTTGTAGTTCTTGTTACTCTTTTGCTCCACAAGATCCCATTTCGCGCCTGCCATAGATGATATATTACTACAGCCAAATCTGCCTTGTCAGTGATCTATTGATCTTTCCTTTGGCTCTTCGTGTTATTCTTCTTCATAATCCTTCAATAATTGTTGTTTTGATCCTAATCTTCAGCCATTCATGGACCCCATTCAAGCATTCTATTGATAAATCACACTCAAAGAACAGAAGGTTAATACTTTTTGGTTTGCTTCCACACAGTAGACATTCTTTATCTTAACAAATGCCCATTTTTACAAGTCTTTCCCTAGTTAATAGCCTTCGATGCATGACAATCCAGCATATAAAACTATGTTTTGGTATATTCATTTTGTTCCTGGCATCCCTCCACCATGACCATTGGCTGTCATTGCCTCGTCTCCATTGGTAGCCACTAATGCATTCATATTTATTCATCATAAATCATAGAGTATGATGTAATCATAGAGTAATGAAACTCAAAGAAGTATGATTTTGGGTACTTGATTTTTAATATAAAAGCCAAAGGAAAATGATTCCAGGTATTTTTTTTATTGGTAAGTAGAAGATAAATTGTTCCAAGTACATGTTATCATGTGATATTCAAGGAAAAATGATTTTAACAGTAACATGAACATTGTGAGTCTCCATGTGTCTTGGCGTCCAGCATACCATTAGTAGAAATAAGTGTATATTCGTAGAATCATATGATCATTGCACTACATTGTATTATACTTACATCAAACTTTTTTCTTACAAAAGCTTTATATAAATTGTTTTATAACGTGAGTTTTACTTAGATGCCCCTTGTCCCTTAATGAATATTTTATAAGTTGATGACTTAGTTGAGTTACATTTCATATTTTATATGATATAATCTTCGAACTACATCTTCATCGGTCTATGATACTTTTTAGTATACATGTTTTTTGTGCTCATATTACAAATATGTTACGCCTTTTGATGTAGATTGTGCTCTAGTAACAACATATGTGCTCTAGCAGTTATTTTCGGAGTTTGTGGTGAGCTCCATAACGATTTTGTGGCACCATAATCCCTATATCCTTTACTTCAGTTTGTTATCATTTCATACAATGTATTGGTATTGAAACAACTGTATTTAGTTTTTAGTCGCTCTTGTACACATGACATTGGGTATTGGGGTTTAATTGATATTTTTCATATTTATATACTTAATGAAATCCAAGTTATAACTTATTTTCACTTCTTCTTTCATTTTCGAATGATTATTTGATATTATTTCGGAAAACATTTGATGTACCTATCAGAAGATTAGTGTAGATGCTATCATGACCCCTTAGATTTTGGATCGTGACGCGTCACAAAGGTTTTTGACAATCTTATTGACACAAATTATTGTGAGTTTTTCAAGTGGGGGAAGTCATTGTAAGCCCTAAAAATTTAATGATGATAAAAATGAACCAATAGATGAACTTGATTAATTAAGATTAACTTTTCGATGTAACATATTACAAAAAGGGGTTATTTACATATTATTATTTTTTTTAAAGAATGTGTTCAAAAAAGAAAGAAAATAATATTATTTAGGCAAACTACTATCAAAATGATGATTTTGGACTAAACTATTAACAATACGGACATTTTTGGATCAAACTATAAATAATGAACATTTTTATTCAATTATATAGCTTAAGGATAATTCTGAACCTTTTCCATAAATAAAATTCAAAGTTCATGTTGACAAATTTTTTATAATAAAATTAACTTTCTTCAATACTTGCACCAGATTAAAATTCATTTTTTTTTAAAAGAAAAGAGGGAAATTAACGTTATACAAATTGTGGCAATCCTTTTTGGTACAAATATGTAAAAGTCCGGCTACAAGTTACAATATTTTGACATATAGTTAAATTGTTGGAGTAGATTTTGGACGTGTAATCAAATTTCAAAAAATTTAACTAGAATTTTTTTTCTTAAATCAGATGGTCGGGAGGATCAATATTATTCTCACTTATTTTGTAACGTGTTCTTAAGATTTTTTTTTGGAAATAATAGATTCGTAAATCAATGTAACGTGTTCTTAAGATCAATATTGTTCTCACTTTTTTTCAAACAAATCAGAACAGTCACATGTTATATGTAAAATTTAGATATTGTGGTACGTAAATTATTAACAAGTGATCTTGACAGTAATGGACTAAAACTTTTTTTTTCCTTTTGGGAATTCAATAGGCTATCCAAATGTGAGGTCATCTTCTTACAATTCAATTTTTCAGATAATCATTCGACCCTCTATTGAACTTGAAGACCATGATATTCGGAAATTTTATGATTATTTCATCATGATAATTATAAGGAAAATATTTGTTCCTCTTTTTCTTTTGCTTGAATTCTTAATTCATAAGAAATATAACAATACAAGCTTTGATATTTTATACTACTACTATCACGCTTCAGATTTCAAATGTCACATTCTCAGTACATAAATGTTGCATTCTCAATTAGCATGTCAGTATTTTGAGCTATTCCGTATTTACTGCATTTTAGCTTCATATGTATTCGGTTGGGAGCAGACTTAGCATCGATTTGGACTAGGGTTCAGCGTACCTTCATAGTCTCATAACTACGTGCCCGCGTAGGATTATAGGTCCCCTCTATTGGGCATCAGTGTTAGTGATCATGCCACAGTCCTGCCTTTATACCTCCTGACAAGGTATATTGGGTCCTCTCGATACAACATATACATCTGACTCTATGTTTAGCTCACGTGGTTTATGTTGGTTAATAGTAGCACCCACAGTCAGACGCATTGACCAGGTTTTCAACATTTATTCAGCATATTATCTTCATGATTAGTACTTGGTCATTGTATTCAGCTTAGCTCTTCACTTATGTTTCAGTATTTATATTTTTGCTCAGACTATGTTATTGCTCAGTGTGCTTTGTTTAGCTCATATATATTTGTTCAGCTTAGTATTTATATCATGCATGCTCAGTACATTCCAAGTCCTGATGCATACCCTGCGCTACATCCTTTCATGATGTAGGTTCAGGTACTCAGCATAGAGATCGCGCTTAGATCGATTGTTGGTCCGTATTCAGTAACTTCAGTGGTGAGTCCTCATATTTCGGGGACAATAGACATGCTTTCATTTTTGTCTTTTCAGTTCAGTTTCATTTTGTTAGAGTTAGCTGGGGCATGTCCCATCAACTCAACTCAGTAGAGGCATTTCAGACATGGTAGAAGATTCAGCATGAGTTGTTAAGTGGTTGTTTCAGTTATCACTAAACTCTTAGTTTATTTCACTTATATTCAGACTATATGGGGTTTTTCCCCATTTTTAGATATCCACTATTTTAGCTTCCACATAGTACATGTTTTACTTAGCAATTTTCAGTATGTTCATAATATGCCAGATTCAATGTTAGCTTGGGTTAGTCGTGATCCTAGGTCCCATATTACGTCAATGGGGTAGCCTCGGGGCGTGACACTTCTTCCTAATCAACTTGGTCAATGGGAAGCTATGGATGCAAATAACAAACATCTGATAGTAATTGGTCAAACCGAAGAAACTCTTGATATTAGTCAAAGAGGTGAGCCTGGCCCACTGTTGTATTGCCTCAATTTTCTGAGAATCCACTTGGATACCACATGACCAAGGAAAGCGCAAAATATAACCAGGATTCACATTTACTGAACTTAGCGAATAGCTGGAAATCTTTGATGGTTTGCAGAACAACTCTCAGATGAGTCACATGCTCTTCCTCACCCCAAGAATAAATGAGATATCACCAATAAAGAAGATGATGAACAAGTCCAAATATTGTTTGAACACCTTGTTCATTAAGTCCATGAAAGTTGTAGGAGCATTTGTTACTCCAAAAGACATAACTACAAATTCATAGTGACCATACCGAGTCTGGAAGGCTATCTTTGGGATGTCACTATCTCTGACACTGAGCTGATGATAGCCAGATATGAGGTCTATATTAGAAAAAAACAAGCACCCTGAAGTTGATCGAATAAGTCATAAATCCTGGGGATGGGATACTTATTCTTAATTGTGACTTTGTTCAACTGACGATAGTCAATACACATCCTGAGAGAACCGTCTCTCTTGCACATGAACAACACTGGAGCACCCCATGGAGAGATGATGGGTCTGATGAAGCCTTTATCCAGAAGGTCTTTCAACTTTTCTTTCAATTCCTTAAGCTCATCTGAAGCCATTCTGTAAGGAGCAATCGAAATAGGCTGGATAACTGGAAGGAGATCTATTTTAAAGTCAATTTCCCTTTCGAGAGGAACTCTAAAAGATCTTCTGGGAATACTTCTGGAAACTCATTTACTACTGGGACTGACTCAATAGTTGGGATTTTGAATTTTGAATCCTTAACCTGAATAAGATGATAGATATACCCTTTTGGTAATCATTTTCCTAGCCCTAAGGTAAGAGATAAATCGACCCATAGGCACTGAGCTACTACCATTCCACTGTAAGACTGACTTGTTTGGAAACTGAAACCGAACAATTCTAGTTCTACAATCGACTAAGGCATAACATGAATTGTAACCAATCCATGCCTAGAATGGTATCAATATCTACCATTTCTAGCTCTACAAGGTCTGTTGAGGTGACTTTATGAGAGACTGTGACAGGGCAATTTATGTATACCCGTCTAGATATAACTGGGTCACCAGAGACTAAGAAGAGTTCTGAGAGAATTTCTGGACTGACACCGAAGTTTACTTATATATAGGGAAATACAAAAGAAAGTGTAGCCCCTGGTTCCAACAATGCATAATTATCTAAATAAAAGACTTGTAACGTACCAGTGATCACATCAGGAGAATCTTCCTAGTCCTTGTGAGCCTTGAGAGCATACAACTTGTTCTGGCGCTGAACGCCATTTGTACCAAACGAGGCACCCTTCTGAATGGGAAAACCTTCTGGCGCTGCTGAAGTAGAAGACCAAGACATGTTACCTTCTTGTCCCTGCCTTGCTAAAGGGAAATCCTTCAACCTATGACCAAACTTACCTCATCCAAAACACCCATCTCTACCAGCAAGACACTCAACCAGATGGTTCTTACCACACTTTGGGAAAGTTGGAAAAGTGCACTCCTTTGTGACTTAGAGCCTGAAGTCCTACCTTTCTGATCCTGTCGAAACCTAGGGGATAGAGCGCTAGCTGATGAAGGTGATGGGGTTGTAGACCTCTGTTGAAACTGTGAGCAATTCCTACCACTCGATCTTTGCTGAGAGTATTCATAATTCCCTGTTCTAGCCTTCTTGTTGCCCTTAGCCATCTCCCTAAGCTTATCTCCCTCAACTTGCTAAGCATGAGTCATGATTTTGGAGATATCCATATCCCCCTGTCACAACCCGGGAGTATCCCCAAGTCGTAACATGCGTATTCAACCTCTCGGAGGTCTCATACAAGCCCTTAGCATTCATCACATTAGATATGAAAAATAGTGCGGAATTAAATACTCTTTAAATAAAATCTCATAAGACTCAAAGGTCACTTTTAAAAACATCATTCAAAAGTACACAAGCGGAATACTAAGTCTCTTAGCCATCTTAGACATAAACGTGAAAACATACTAGGGACACGGCCCTTTACAATCAAAAGAAGTCTATTAAGTCTATTACAAGAATCTTATCATAAAACTAGAATAGAAAAGTCTTGCCCTCGACATATGACGACATACCACAAAATCTAGGAAGAACATCAAATCCCAAGTTTACTACAAAACCCGCTCACTTGCCGGAACCTACACTTGTAGAAAATAGAGAAATATGGAATTAGCACAATTAAGTACTAAGTATGATGACCATGCAAAAACATGCTAAAAAGGACATTTATTTGAAATATGTGCTTTCATGCCATTTTTGATAAAACCTTCATATCACAATTATAAGAGACACATTTCAAGTCATCATCCACATGTAAGACAATACCCACATAATAGACATACTCAACTAGTACCAATGTACAATACATGAATATAATTGACAAGTAAGCCTTTTCATCATTTCATGACCTCTATCTCAAGTTACCCAAAGCCACACTTAAGTGAAACATGAAGTGACCGCCCATACAATCTCTTTATATACACCTAAGTGTTACCATAGATAAGGAATGTACCATTACAATATAACATGCTAAGTCAAAATTCTTTAATGAACCACTTTAGGAGACATTTAAGCACATAAGGTGACTTTCACATAATAGTCGTTAGACTTAGGGAACTCACTTTAGTATCTTCAAAGCCTACTCGTGCCATGTGTAGATAGCATCCCATACTACTACCTACACGTTGTAGAACCTATCCAATAACTAGAGTGCACATCCCACATGATGGGAATAGGCATAACCGACATAGACCATACTAGCTAGGTATGGAATCCGGAGTCTATCCTACTCCGTGGAGGTTGTTCTACTTGCCAAAGGTAGAACTAATAAGCAACCCATGTAGGCACATGGTTTAGGAGATGTCCAAGGAAGTTCATTGTGCCTAATCTCATACTCAACTAGGCCACCTTCCTAACCACATCCACTCGGTGCTAGCCTTGTTTCCCATAGAGTATTCAATCACATATGTACTTAGAGAGGGTTCCTTTTCTAGTTCAACCAACTCATAGTACCTCTTCCCAAGAAAGGCCCCATTTCTTAGTCATGGCCAATCAAGGTTCATAAGGATAGCTCATTTGACTTTCTTAGATAAGGATTTTCATGCCGTTCCGGCTCCATCCATCTCTAAGTCTATCATCTCACTCAAGAAGGGAACTTCGCCCTAAGGCCCATCCTTCAAGGTTATACATTTACTTAGGAAGGCTAGACTTATGAAAGGGCACCATTTCTTAGTTTTGCCGATTCAAGTCTTGGCCTAGAATTCCTCTTTTAGCATTTATAGAAAGGGCACCATTTCTTAGTTCTAGCCCACTTCACACATTCATGCATTCAAGACTTTAAGTAACAAGGAGGGACACTTTAGTCTACCAACCAAGTCACAACATTATCATCTAAGGATACTTCATAATCCAACATCATTTCATATATATACATCATGAGAAAATCATACTTTAAATCACAATGCTATCCACTTTACATAGGATCATCACAAGATCACGTAAACTCATTCACATCATACCTTCACACATAAAGTTTCACATCAAACTTTACATATAGCTTCATATAGGACTTTACATATAGCCTCATTTATATATATAATATACAATACAATAACACTTTGTACCAGATCACCTTATAACCATAAGAATACCTTCACATAGTACAATAACATTTCATAACTTGATAACACTTTAATTCAATAGATAATGCATTCAAGTCCATGTTCATAATACATTCCATAATTAAACACCTCCACCATAAGTGGATCAACTAAGCAAGAACAATTTTATCCATAATAAGAGATTAAGCCAACTTACCATCCTCCAAAGCCATAATCAACAACACTCAAGTCCCAACCATTTTACTTACCACAAGAGAATTCATCATAACTTGCCCATAAGGCCACAACTTTCAATTTATCCATACATCATCAATTCATCATAGATAGATGTAGAAAATCATAAGAGTCACTAATACAATCCAATCCAAACACAATCTCATAAACTTTGAATCATAAGCAAAAGACCCACTTCATAAGCAAATTTAGGAATTTAGGGAAAACATGGGTTCTTCAAGGAATTCCATATGAAATCATCTTAAAAACATTAATCAAACATTAATTCATCAATATAATGGCTTAGAAAACGTTTTGCCAATGAACCCATGCTTAGATTAGAATTTGAGATTTTGTTCTTTGAAACACTTTTGATTGGACTCCTTGAAAGAAAGATTGATCAAGGATCAAGGGTCACCATACCTCTAAGTTGAAACCCACGAAAAATTGAAGAAGAAAGCACTCAAAACCTTCAACCCTAGCTCCAACTTCACCTTGGCCTTCAATGGTGTTCCAAAGAGAACCCTTCCTTACTCTTTTAAAATGGAACAAAATGATCCACAATCAGCCTAACACAATAATATAACCTCAAAAGAAAAGATTTGTGAAATGACCAAAATGCCCTTAAATTTCCGGACGGACTCCTTGCCAACTACCCAACTTTCAAAGGGCATAACTCGCTCATACGAACTCGGAATCGAGCAAACTCGGTGGCGTTGGAAAGATCGTTCCAAGGGATTTCCAAACATAACTGGAACTACTCCTGTATCATCCTGAGCTAGGAGTTATGACTGCTCAAAGTTGGCCAAAAACTCACTGATTTCCACACTTGGCAGAATTTCCAGATTTTGAACTTAGCCAATTTCCAGATTCTGAACTGTTTTTTTTTTTCCAAAAGTGACTACTTCCAATTTATGCTTAAACTTTAAAAATTCATACGTTAGGCTCTAGTTTCACCTATCTATTTTTAGGGTCGCTACACCCCCGACAGCATAGCATTTTTGCACTCGGTCTTTACCAAATCGAATACTCCAAATAAGAACTTGCTCATTTGGGCCCTCAAATCAACAACCATATGCGGAGCATACCTGGACAGCTAACTAGACAGTTTTTACATTGATAAAAGAGAAACTTTGATTTCTGAATGAGTTATGAGTTCAAAAGATATTTCAAGACCAGTTACCTCTTTTAAGAGGATAGTTTGAGCAAGTATCTCCAACTAGAGGAAGAGTTATGTCTTTAAACATATGAGCATGAGTATATATTATTGGGAGTATTATTGAGCATCGATATGGGGACGAGTTCAGACAACCCAAAGTCCTCATAAACCATGTATGCCAGCATGGGTAAAGGGTCATACTTTTTAGATGACTCTTTATTGCTTTTTAGCATAGCTTAGTGGATCCACTTAGTAGTAGGTTCTATACCTCGGCAAAGTATAGGGCACTTCTGGCAGCGTGGGCTAGACGATGTATCATCACATAGCTCATAGTGATTGTTGTTGGTTAGAAAATCTCCCACAGAGTTATATTGTATTTTTATATACACATTGAGTTATTATTGTATTCTTTAATACATTGAGTTATTATCTACTGTTTTAAAAGTTTTCCATATATTGCATCTTTTATTGTTGTTTTATCCTTGAGTATCTTGATTTGAGTATCTTTAGTTGAGTATCATATCTTTGAGTTGAGTTTAGTTCAGTGAGTTGAGAAGAGGTAAGTATGTTTCCTTTTTATCAAGTTCAAGCTTATGTTTATGCTTTAGAATTCTCAGTACATGCTTGTACATTTCATGTACTGAGCCATTTGGCCTGCATCGTTTCATGATGCAGATACAGGTATTCAGGATCATCAACAGGCGTTTCGTTAAGGTCATGTGATATTCCAGTCAGCTTTGGTGAGCCTTCTTATATTTCGAATGACTTTACCTTTACCTTACAGTTAGTAGTTTTGAGATGTCATAGGTCTTGTCCTGATATCTTTCTGTAATTGTAGAGGCTTCATAGATAGATAGAGTTGAAGAGTTTTTTGTATTTACTTTCCTCTGAGTATTGTTCAGACTTTCTTAAAGTTCACTATTGGAGTTCAATGAATTTAATTCAGTTTTAAGCTTATGTATGCTTGATTTAGTCTTATGCTTGTAGTCAGCCAGGATGAGGGTTCGCTTGGGGACCAGCAATGGTTCTCGAGTGCCGGCCACATCCAGGGTGTAGGCTCGGGCCATGACATGTATTATAGATAATGTCACGATTCAAACTTATCGAATCGTGAGGGCACCTACTCCAACACCTAGATAGGAGAATACTTACCAATAAACTTTAAAAACGGGCAATGTGAAATTAATACATAAGAAGCTCTTTAATAATTGCAATTGTCAGAAAACTCAAGGTTATGAAACCATCATTTATATTTTGTCAAAAAATCCTCCCAAGAAACTAATCTAATTAGGTACAAGAGCTACTAAGAAGACACAAGGGATAAAAGAAAATACAACACATTTCCCGCCATAAGGAAAGAGGAGTAGAAGTTGTCGGAGATCGTCATATTCACCGATGAAACGTCATTGAATCCTGCAATCAAACTATGTCAAGTGGCAGAGCAAAATTAGTATCAGTACAAACAATATGTACGAATAGCATCATCGGTTGACGTGAACCCATCACATAATATCATATAAAATAACCAAAGAAAACATGCACCTTGAACATAAAAATTAGGGCTCTGATCCACCCTCACTACAAGTATTATTATCTTGGCATTTAATACACCTTATCTCTTTCCGATACCAACTCGACTCACATCAGATCATAGCTTAACCCTTCTATTACATAACAGGTCCTCCGAACACCGAGCTGCTGATTTGTCATTCCCCACATTGCATGCTCTCATTTTATGATATATATCAAGTAGCCCCGAATTAGTAGCAGATATATACAATTCTAACCACCATTATGAAGTAGCCCAGACTTCCCAAAATTCTCAATCATCACTTATAACGTTTAACAAGTCATATTGATCCACACAAGAACCACTCCAACATTTAAACACACAATCTGGTCACTCAAGAACCAACATGTAATAGTTATTATAACCAAATAGACTAATCTAGTTCATTCTGGAACCCACACACAACTATTAGTGCACCGACATGGTAAGCGATCCAATAATACATATGTATCGGTGTGGTACCTAATCCAATAGTAGTAATATATATGTACCAGTGTGGTACTCAATTCAATTATATATACATATGTCAGTGTGGTAGCCAATCCAATAGATATATGTATTGGTGTGGTATTCGACTCAATAATAATATATACCAACATGAAACCCGATCCAATAGATATATGTACCGACATGGTAGCCTATAATGTGTGTGTGTGTGCACGCGCGCGCGACGATGTAGTACATGATCTAATAATAATAATACACATAACACCATCACAACCATAATGAACAACAATCACAGTTGTACACTCAAGTAAACACTTTCATTGCATGCGATTGACAATATCTTCACATTATATCTTTTAAATTTCCCTAATCATATATCATGCAAGCATTACAAAGACACAATTAACAAGCACATATAACAGAAAATGGAAAAACCAACAACTATCACTTACCCGAGAGAATTCTTTCTGGAATGTTCCCTGATCACAGTTCAAATTACCCACAGTTATCTTCCCCAAAATAACACTCAGCAACCATCATAAAGCCAAAAATAATTAATCAGGTCCATCATCAACCTAACCACAACTAACCATACATTCAACTATCCAGGCTCTGTGAAGCCTATGCATTAAATTCCCCCATAATTTATAAGATATTATATGGGTAAATGCAGGTCTAACTACTCAGTTAAGGAAATCTAGCCTACCAGGGCGCCAAGCAGCTGTTGAAGAACTATGAATGAAACTCTTTGCTCTTTGGGAACGAATCTTGACAAACATTGACCGGAAATCATTGGGTCTCACCCTTTATGCGGGAAAATCCCTCCCCTTCATTGTCCTCGAACATAAAGTGGCTCAGGGGAACTTTCTGATTAACCTCGTCTATTTTGTCCAAGAAAAGAGGGAAGAAAATAAAAGACATTGAGTTTCTAGTGCATGATTCTATCAGCCCCGTTATAGTAGCTCTACAAGTGCTATAGCAGTGTCACTATGCTTCCCGCTATGGCAGTCTAACGCCAGCCCAGATAAGTTCAAATTTAATAATTTCATCGTGTGCCCCAAATTTTAACTTGACAATAATAGCTCACTGATCGAGCACTCTTGCACCATTTGAGAATTTTTTAGGACTTAGCATGAAGTGCATTTAAATAACGGTGAATCAAATCGTTACAGATAATTTTACAAAAGGGAAGATGAAGTAGGTTTCAGGAAAAAAAAAGGAAGAAGTCGCAATAGAAGAGAGGGAGAAACAGGAAACAAGAAGAAAATAATGGAAATTTGTTGAAAAGTAACGACTTCACTAAAATTAAAAATAAAATAATTAGAAGATTAATAATTAAGATGGATATTTAATGAATGTGAATAGAAAAAACAAGACACTGAAAAGAAAATTTGAAGAATAAAATAAAGAAAAGAACTTAAGGGTGTGTTTGGTATGAAAATGTTTTTCAATTTTTTCATGTTTGATTGGTTTAAATGTTTTGGAAAATGTTTTTCAAATCAACTTGTTTTGAAAAATGACTTCCCTTCAAAAATTAAGGAAAACATTTTCCAAAACTCTACTTCATCCTTCAATTACAATATATTGTTTCTTACCCTACCCCGTACCCATACACGACCCTCCCCATACAAAAAAAATAAAATTTTTACATTTTTTTATTTTTTTTATGTAATATATTTTTTACCCCTATGCCCAAACCAACCCAAATCCCCAATCCCAACAAAAATTAAAATTAGTTTTAATTTTTTTTTCAAATTTAAGATTATTTTTACCTTATCCAACCCCTACCCCCTCCACTCCAAAAAAGTACTACTTTGGAAAAATATTTAAAATTTTCATTGTTTGCGCCATGCACCACCCCTACCCCCTTCCCCCTACCCACCCCCACTGAGGCCACCCCGGTCAAAAGTTTTTTAAAAATTATATTTCAATTTTTAAAAATTTCATTTTTACGCCACCCCCAACTCTACCCCCGCCACCCCAACCCAAGCTACTCCCATCAAAAAATAATTAAGAAAATTATTTTTGATAAATTTGTCAAATTTAAAAAAAATTATTTTAACGCCACCACCCCAAAAAATAAAAGAATTATTTTAAAAACAAATATTTCAAATTTTTAAATTTTCATTTTTATGCCCCAGCCACCCCCTCAGGTCCCTCCCTCAGCCACCCCATCAAAAAAAAATAAAAAAAATTGAAAAATATTTCAAATTTTAAAATTTCTTTTTTTACGCCACTCCTACACACACCCCAGCCACCCCCCTTACCTTGTATCAATATGAAAATTATATTTGAAAAATATTTCAGGATCGGAAGGTCCTGTTCGGATTTTGGAACGGTCGTCGAGGTCATGTCCTATTTCGGGTGTCAGGGTCGGGTCCTAGATCGATTATCGGGGTTGTTTTTCAGATCAAAAATTATTTTTCTAAAGAGTATTTTCTAGTCTCAGCCTAAAAATAAAAGATATTTCTAGAAAATATTTTTCATTCACCAACCAAACATTAAAAAATATTTTTCAGAAAATATTTTCTAGTCACCAACCAAATATGAGAAAATAAGTTAAAAATCCACTTATTTTCCAAGAAAATATTTTCTAGGAAAACATTTTCCTTCATACCAAACACATCCTAAATATACATTTATTTTCCAGTTATGCTTTTTATATTATTTAATTAAGAAGAAATCAAAAAAATTAGTTTTACTATCTTATCATAAAAAATAAAAAATAAAGTAATAGATATATTTTATCTTTCCGTATCTATTAGAATGAGAGAATCATACACACAAATATATAAACTGAAAAGAAAAACTTTAGAAATATTTTCCCTTAATTTCATTTGGAAGAAACAAAAATTGGAAATGCAAATCATCTAATTTATATTCCTTTTAAGAAATATAAATATATATTCTTATGTTTTCATCCATATACACAAATAGACTTTTGTATGAATGCGTATAAAAGATTTACCACCTCTTCTCTTTCAATTATATACTTATGAAAATAATATTTCTAGATTAATGACTTATCACACTTTGCTAGTATAATAAAAAATAAAAAAAAAGCGATGGTGGGCCAAAGCCTGACTGACAAATCTATTATGCGGTTTCATTCTTTGTCCTCTGCTTCTCAACCACAACATTGTTATCATATGTTCTACCTACATAAAAATTCTAATATTATAACGGGTGGTTTATAGAGTGTTTAATAAATTAACAATAACGTTAAATAAAATATATTAAATAATGATTGTATTGATTATGTTTTTATTAATCATATAAAATATATTTCTTATGCTTTTATTTTATTTGATGTATTAAAAATAACAGGCATTTGATATATTTATTTTTAAATATTTACTTACAAAATGTCATCCACAAATATGGTGGAAAAATGTAAAAAAAGGTTTTAAGAAGAAACTAGGTCTTTAATCATGTTATGAATGCATTAAAAGTCACTGCATTATTCATACTATGAATTTTCATGTATACTAATACACAATAGAGTGTATAACTAATGCTTACATTAATTATACATAGGCTAAACAAATGTATCAGATAATCTATATATAATATAAAGCTAGATAAAAGAAAAGTGATGTGGCACATCTCTTTGGCCAAGGATTCTATTTATCTTTTTTCTCTTTTTTTTATATTTTTATTTTATTTTTTTAATTATTGTACAAAAATGAATATGTCAATTACGACTCCACTAATTCATATTATTTAATATAAAAACTTAACTGTCTTTATTTCCATTACTCCCATGACTTTTGATAATCGTAACTTCTAATTTATATTAATAAAGTCATATTCATGATATCTTTTGGTATCCATGTTATGTCCTATAAATAGAGGCATTAGAAAATTTTGTTACAAAACAAATGATCAAATTTATATGTATAGTTGAACTAGGGATTAACAAGGTGAAACTTGCTCATCTTTTTTACCAAGAATCACAAATTTTCTTGTAACTTAATAAAATAGCATTTTATAGCTTATATATTGCTTTCAATTTTTTTTACTTATATGAAATCTAATGGTTTTATTGTATGTGTCCTTTTTTTAATAGGAAAGATCATCTTCTCCATGATATTAAACTGATCGAATTTCATTCTGGCAATTTACTGAGAAATTTAAACATGCTCTCCATAGATTATTGGCAGAAAGCTATAATTATTTTTCTTTTTTATTTACATGTAAGTCAATTTTTTTATTACTTGAATTTTACTGTAAGAAATTGACAAGAGTTTCAAGTAGTGCAAAATTTTATATCAAAAGTGTCAAATTGCTAAAAAGTCATTTTAAAATAAAATTTCATGGTCTTTATTTTCATTACTCCCATAAATTTTTTATTATCATAAACTCTAAAATAATTAATAGTCATATTCATGATATTATTTGGTATTCTACATTGTAGTCCTATGAATAGAAATATTGTAAGACTTTGTTGAAATGAGCACATTAACATTTTAAGTTGTCATGGTTTTAGTGTTTATTATGTTGATGCTTTGGTTCTGAAGAATTAGATAAAGACTATTGAATGGTGATTGTGGCATGTGGAAGTTGATATCGAGAAGAGCTCGGAAGATTGTACATTAATTTCATAATTTTTTTTAATGTTTTAATAATGAAGATTGTAAGAATGATGTTGTATTATTTTTTATTTTAGTTCTCTCATGATTTTTTATTCTTTTGTATTTTATAGAATAATTTATAATTTCATTTGGTTCAAAATAGTAACTTATGACTTTGTTGGATGTAATTATCTCTTCTCTTCTTCTTTTTTTTTTTTTTTGGTTGTTTAGTTCCTCATAAATGTCTAAATATAATTTTTTTCCCCATGAATTTTGAATTATAAATTCTTCATTGCAAGTTTTAAGTAACACTAAAATCTACACAATAATGTCTTGAGTCTCTTAAGTTTTTCATCTTTATTATAATCTTTGGCTAAGAATTTTATTTATTTTCAAATCTTTACAATTTCTCTATTTTCTATTGTAGAATAATAAATATGTCAATTAAGTATTCATTTATATTCTGTAATACAAAACTTAATGGTCATTATTTTCATTACTCCCATAATTTTATTATCATAATCTCTAAATTAATAGTCATATTCTTGACATTATTTGTTATTCATATTATAGTCCTATAAATAAAAGTAGGCGGAATATGACCTGGGAGACCTCTGTACTTGGCTCCGTTTGTAAGTTGGACCCTCCTACTTATCATTTGCGAATTGAACCCCTAAACTCATTAGAACACAATATTTTAAACCTCTTTGACCATTGACCAAACTTATGTGGCATTGATAATGCTGAGTTGAAAAATTATGTGATTACACGAGTTTGACAATGAGTAAATAAGGTATTTTACATTAAAAATATTTAAATAATTATTATTATTATCAATTTTAAGAAAAAAAAAATTAAAAACCCATCTTCCTCAACCATCCCTCACCCACCCCAGCCCCACCCTTCTCTCCTCCGTCCCCAGCCCCTCTTTTCTCTTCTTCTTCTTCATGGAATTTCATCCACCATACCCACTCTCCTCCTCTTCATTCTCTCCTCCATCCACTTTCTTCTCAATCCACACTTCTATTTCACTACAAATCAATCACTCACCCTGACCACTTAGTCTAAAAGTCTTTTAGATTTTAGCTTTTTAGTCTAAAAGTATTGAGATTATTATTTATTTATTAGGCTTTAAAAAAGAGGTTGAACTCCATTGATAAGTTAGAGAAAGCTTGAAAATAACAAATGTGTCTTCTGAAATTGATTCAAAATTGTGTTTGAGATTAGTTGGATTTGTGGTGGTGAACTTGTATTTGAATTTTCAAGTCAAATGGGAAAAAATTTCATCTATTTGACATGAATTTAGTGTTTAATTTGAAATAAATATGAAGAACATGCTTAATTGGAAAAAAAAAAAATTAAAAAAAAGCTTATCTAAAATTTCGAGAAATTACAAAAGTGGCTTAATTGATTTATTAAAAATTTTAACATGTAATTTCTTACATGTCATGAAAAATGACATGGAATTCCATGTGTAAGAAATTGTACTTCACACACACTAGTCAGATGAAAAAAAGGTTTAAAATATTACTTTCTAATGAGTTTAGGGGTTCAGTTGACAAATTGATAAGTAGGAGGGTCCAACTTACCAACAGAGCCAATTACATGGGTCTCTCAAGTCATTCCGCCAATAAAAGTATTGCAAGACTTTGGACAAATGATCGCATTATCCTTTTAAATTGTTATGTTTCTGATACTTATTTTATTCAAAATTTAATTTGACTCGAAGAAGAAACTATTGAATGGTGATCGGCTTGTGAAAATGGATGTCGACAAGAGTTTGGAAGATTGTGTGCTGATTTCGTACTTTTTGTTTTTATTTTTTAATGATTAAGATTGTAAGCAAGGTAAAAATAATGTTGCATTCTCTTTTTTCTAGTTCTCTTTATGATATCTCTTTATTTTTTATTTTATATAAAAATTTATTGTCGTAAATTTAATTATATATTTTTTTTGGTTCGAAAGAGTTACTTATGACTTTGTTGGAAGTCATGTAACTACTTACGAAATGTTTTTCTCTATGAAATCAATTATATGTATGGATAAATATGTAGTGACATCTTATTGTTTTTATAACCGCGTGAAGAACGGATAAGTTCACTAGTATATTCTAATATACAAAAGTAATGGATGCATTATTTATTTTAATACACTCTACCAGGCGCACTGACTTTTTTTTTTCTCTATTAACACATTGCTAGTATGCGTACCCGCGCGTTGCGCGGATATATTAAAATGAATAATTTTTTTAATTTTAAAATGACAATTATGAATTATTAGTGAATAGTGAGTGTATATATTTATATATTATATATTTTTTATTATTAATTTTTATTTTTTAACAATTTTTTATAAATTATATAAGAATGCATAAAATTAATTGTGTTTGAAAATATTAAAATGATGTCCACAATGGTATTTTTAGTTCAATATATTTTGTTAATTTCAAATTATTTCTATATATATTTTATAAAGAAAAACATTTAATGTTGAGATTAATAAGGATAGTTAGAAATCACGTATTTCTAAAAAATAGTGTATTTAAGATAAATAAGGATAGTTGCAAATCAGCTTATCTTTAAAAATAAATACAGTTAAAATTATTATTTTTATTAATTAAGCATAACAAATTTAAAACATCTATAGATTAATTGATAAGTAAAGATTAGGTGAAGGGAAGAGAAATTGGAGGATAGGCTAGTAAGGCTACGCGCGTGAGAAAATAGGCAAATTAGTTTTATTGGAACAATGTTTAGAAATATTTAATATTTAAATATCATTTAACTAATGTTTTATTCAAAAATCAAAAGATTCAATATATTGATATATTTAACCAATGTTTTATTTAAAATTAAAAAATTAAATGACATATTGATACATTAGCAATTTACTACTTTTAATTTGTGTGAATTATAATAAAAAGTGATTTAATGTAAAAATAATCTTAATTAATATATCTGCTATATTAGGTTTACTCAAAGTGTCTATTAGATATTTTAGCTATTTTAAATTTTGATTTGAATTGTATTAGAAAAGATATAAATGTGGATGAATAGGGTGTTATGTTGATTTGAACTTTATCAGATTAAGCACATTACATGTAACTATAGTTATCTTGAAATTCAAATATTTTTAATTTCAAATTAATAATTGTAATGATGCTATATAATATTATGAGTAGTCTTAAATTTGCTAAAATGACTTATGGTTATTTATCCTAATTTCAAAAGTTTAATTTTTATTCCTCATAAAATTATTTTGAAATTTGATCATCCTTAACAATTTGTTACGTTATTTTTTATTTTGTTTTGTATTATATTTGGTAACCTTTTTTAAATAAAAAAAATTAAGTGTTAACGGTTTTTATTTTATTTTTAGATTTTAAATTAATTTTAATAATTCAATAAATTTTACATATTTTTAAAAATAATTATAGATTATTTGTTTTAATAAATTGCAGACGTGTATATATATAGAGAGAGAAAGAGGAAATAAAAAATTGTTCATTAATTAAAAAATGCATTTTTGATAGCCGTAACTTAACATTTTTCCGGCTATCCAAATATGTTACATGTGCTGAATCATGCTTTATATTTTATCATTTTTGGTCAATAATGGGTCATGAGGCTCCTTTTATTTAATTCAATAAGTCTCTAAAAATTAGGCTAAATAGCCCAAACATTCCTATATATCAAAACATATATCAAAAGCACATTAAATTTAACTTTAAGCTTTGTTCTATGTAACATATTAAAGAGAATACACACCATTTTCATGTTAATCAATTTGTTGTTTCAAAGCAAATTAAATTTGATCCTCATAATTATAATTGAGAGCAAAGGATGACATTGTTTGTATATTCAAAAAAATAAGAAGAGGACAGACTATATCCATAGTATGCAAAGAAGCATATAAATTTATGTGGAGACCCACATCCCTATATTTGAGATTATTCCTACTTTTCAATTGCAACAAAAAATAGTTAGTGCATATTTTAAATTTATCACAAAAAAAATAGTGTTCACAAAATAAATTTCCAAAAAAAAAAAAAAAACTAAAACAACAACAAATCAGTTGTAATATAATTCAATAAATAACTTTAAAATAATAGAGGAAAGAATAATTTTTTACAGATTATTTGCTACCGTCTTATCTTGAAGTATCAATTCAACAAAAAATAAGATGTGTAAATACTTGCAATGTGGTACGTTCCATAAATTCTATAAATTCCATCTTATATATAATTTGGATAATTCTGATGATTGTTGCAACTCGACTAATTAAACAGACAAACTGAATCTAAAAATAATTAAAAGAATAACATTTATACAGCAAACTTTCAAACATAACAAAAAAAAACTAAAATTAGCAGATAATTCACAGATAATTGTTGAAACTCGACAAACTAATATACCTATCAAACGAATAGCGTTGATGAACCAAAATTTCGAAATAAATAAAATAGCAAACCAGTTATAATATAATCTAACAGAGAACATTAAAAGCAATAAATGAAAGAAAAACTTCTAAAAATTTATTTGCTACCTTCTTACTTTTTTGAGTAGTTGTCTTGAATTAATTATTCAAATCCAGTATGCAGCAAATTCCTTAAAAAAAAAATAAAAAATCTGCATATAAATACAATGAATGTGCTGAAAGAGTTCACGACCAAAAAAAACTATGAAGAGTTTCAGGCTTTTCAAATGACTCCTCCACTGCTTTTAAAAATATATAGTGTTGCCACAAAATGTGGAATTCATTATCCAGTAAAATAAAAACTGGAAAAGTAACCGTTTGGAGGTTTTACATTATTATTTGAATTTATTAAAAATCGTAAGAATTTAATTGATTGTTTAAAAAAAATAGAAAAACTTAAAATACTATATAGTTTTTAAAATTAATTTTTTTTATTTAAATTAACTACAAATAATTTATTACAATATTTTTTAAATTGAGATATTTAAAAGGATAATATTTGAGAGTTTATCAAAATTAGATAATGCTTGATAGTTCCACAAAATTAGGCTCAATATTTTTTAAATTAAGATATTTAAAAAGATAAAACTTGATAGTTCCACAAAATTAGATAATGCTTGATAGAGTTCCACAAAATTAGGCTAAAAACCAAAATTTTAGCGCGTGTGTTTTATTTTTATTTTTTATATTTTCAAAGTTTAAATTTTTATTTTAAATATGACGGTTTTTTAAAAACTCTTTTTTAGGATTATTTTTTTAATTAAAAAATTGAAATTTTATGGTAGTTACTGCTGCGTAAGTTTTACACATTTGCATAAATTTTAAACTGATCCCACTAATTTTGAAATATTAACTACCAATACACGTGCATTTGTTTGTTTTTTTTAATACAATTTAATTATTTTTTAATTTTTTTGAAAATACTATTTTTTTTTGCGCTGACACGTAGGCGCTATCACCTCTCCTATTATATATATATATATATATATAGATAGATATATAGATTTGGTATTTACACTTTTTATTTTGTTTTCTAAGTAGGGGTGTCAAAA
Source organism: Solanum verrucosum (assembly GCF_900185275.1). Lineage (NCBI taxonomy): Eukaryota > Viridiplantae > Streptophyta > Magnoliopsida > Solanales > Solanaceae > Solanum > Solanum verrucosum. The sequence goes on from NW_026020363.1 coordinate 1,030,195, forward strand.
GAATATGAAAAACTCACTGAACCGATCGAACCTAACCGTACCAAACCGATCTATATTAATTTTTTAATAAAACTGTGTACTTTTATTTAAGTGCATAACTGTCCCGAACAATTAGAATGGTCTTTTAATTTATAAAAAAAAATTAAAAATATTTCAAACTAAACCGAATAACCTTACATTTATGTAAATATATTTTATATATTAACAATATGTTGAATTTAATATATAAATATATTTTATAACATTTTTCAAATATAAATCTAACCTAGGGCAAAGATACTATAATAGATATTTTATCAAACAATACGGCAAAATATATGAAAGTACTCCTATTAAATGTTTAAGATCTAACAATATGGTGACAATGTTTTTCATTCTTGACATGTTTGTGAATAATTGAAGTGCTTCTTCGAGAACATACTTGCGAGAGAAATATCTTAATAAAAGTATATTTGAGGTGATACTTTAAAAGTAAAAATAAAATAAAAAAATAACAGAATTGTATCAATACCAACGAAAATTCAATATGATTGGGATGGTTTTAAAAAATCTAGTTTTTATTATACATTATATAATAGCCAAAAAATTGGGATGATATATTTTTTTAAAAATAACCGACCAAATTGTTCCATTGATACTCCTAGGTCTAAGTTCCAAGATTGTAGTTAAATCATACTCTCTAACCCTTTTTTGGTCCAAAATACTTTTTTTCTCATTTTTTTTCTAAAAATACCCTTTGTTTAACCTTTTTGACTCACTTATTGTCATGACCCAAAATTCGAGGTCATGATGACACACACCCCGATAACGCCAAATAGTGTGTAAGCCAAAAGAAATAACACATATGAGACTTCCAAAGGGAAGTCAGGCCACAGCTGATAAGAAACAACAAAGAAGTTTCCAAAATCCGGTAGCATATGTATAAAGAGCTCAAGTATTTTAAAGGAAATTAAAGATCGTAAATGATAGATGAAGACCAATGGTGATCCGGAAAGCAGAATCTCACCACAACTTGAATGAGAAAAAAATTGTTAGATTTGATCAGCCGCTAAAATGATGATCCTAACTAGGATCTACATCAAAAGGATAACAGAAGTAATGGTGGGTACAAACCACATGTACTTAGTATATTAGACCGACTGAGTATAAGCAACTAATAAGACTTAAGAAAGAAACAATGAAACACTTTCACATGCATACAGAAACATCCCATTCAAGCATCAGTATCACCAATTTATATAATAAAGGCGCGAATAAAGTAAACACAAAAGGGGTAGAGATAATACTCAAATAAACATATAAGCAAGTTACACAACACAACAAAGCTAGCCAATGTGATGCAATGAGATGATGGAATGATGTGGATGAACCAAGGTTGTCGCACAATATGTCGTATACACCTTGCCGAGCTTTAGCTTACAAATAAGGACTCATGGAGGAATCACAGTCCATTTACCAATTTTATAATCTTAATATCTCACCAACTTTCTACCTAGCTCGTGGTCAAGGATATAAGTTAATTATCACATTTTTTTCTCAAAAAGATTGTATTTCTCCACTTTCTCATATTCCCATGAACAATGATATGCTGAATGAGGATGAATGCATTACAATACATATAACACAAATATATTATCAGTTCATCAACACTTTTGAATAACATAAAGTTCTCAACTCAACAAGTCATGAAACACGACCTCAAATGATGGGGATAGTGGAGGAAACCATTTGAGATCAATCTTTACCACTTAGACAAGTATTTTTTTTTAAAGATGATTTAAAAATCAATTAAAGCCCCTAACTTGGGAATTTCAATATCCAGTATAAAGATAAGCCACACAATCCCTCACTCAGGCAATTACTCAAATATCAGAGATTTTCAGTAACAATTAAAGGTATCACACAAGCTTCCACACATGTTAAGCATCACAAATAGGCATCACATGAACTAAACAAGAAGATAAACACTTACCAACCTCTAGAACTCATATATAGTTCATTTCACAGTTGACTTCCTTAGAAAGATCACTTACTCATCTCAGTCTAAAAGAGGGATAGTCAAACCTACCTCAAAGGTAAAAATTTCACTCGAATAACTCTATCGGAGAACTTCTGTAACAACCTGTTCCTGTCGTTGTATTAAAAGGCAATGGGGAAAGAATTGGGGCCAGAAAACTTTTGAGTAGTGACTTGAAAAATTGTAGCCTAGTCCAGATTTGGATGAAATCTAAGTCAGGTGAGGTCTAGGGAAATTTGGTAATGAATGGGGGATGTAATTATGGATTAGATCACATGAGTAGATAACTAAGACGTTAAGGAACTCGTACGACTTTACGGAATTGAATTCGGGCGAGTAGAACTCCCGAAACTAATCTTAGCGTGAAAGGGTAGTTTTTGAACGTCATGAGTTAAAGGTGTGTTGTGAAATGGGTTTGGAACTCAAATTCTTACTCTCTAGTGAAATGGGTTTGGAACTCAAATTCTTACTCTCTGTCTCCGTGTAATACACCAGGACGGGGCCGCTGTGGTGGGATGGGGTCCGCCATAGCGGCTCAATCACGAATAAAGTCGAGGAAAACCCCCAAAAATGTTAATTTCTACAAACTTCGTTATTAAGAGTTAGGAGACGACCCAAGACGAGTTCTTGACAGTTTTCCACAACTTTTGGTGCTAAAGGTAAGGATTTTACTCCCCTAATCCATTTTTCGATCCGTAGAACTTAGATTCTTAGTCAATTATTATTAGGGGAGGGTTTTGTATTGAATTTGATGGTGGGAAAAAGTTGTAGTTGCACCTTAGGATCATGGGTTTGGTCTTGGGATATTGGGTTTGTTTAATCCTAGTAATTAGACCTTAATTTATTGATCCTTGCATTAAATTGTTGTTTTAGACCACGAACAAGTGGAAAGAATCCAAAAAGGGAAGATTCAAGTGCCTTAGGGGGGTTCAAGCGCCTTTTGAGGTAGGTGATGGTTTGACTTCATGTTTGTGTGATGTATGTTGGTAATTGCTTCATTGTAATGCATGTATGTATGTGCATGGAGTCTTATTGATCAAACCTAACGAAATAAGTATGAATGAACAATGTACGCCATGATTCAATAGTTGATTGTATGATTATGAGTATGTACATTATGAGCGTGATTGTGATTGTGGTTGTATTGAATGGAACGGGTGTCACGTTTCGACACACTAACTAGATTGGGTGTCACATTCCGGCACACTAACAATTTGGGTATGGGTTCCATGAGAGGACCATTGAATTTTCATATCTACTTGCTATTGAGAATGTGTAATTGTACACTGCTCCTAAAAATGATAACCAATGTGTATATATGTTCTGTACATGTCATGTTTACTATGTTGTGACTACATATATATGTTTCGCTTACTGAAATAGCTCCGTGATCCTACTAGTACATTGTGGTTGTGTACTGATACTGCACTTGCTCGTTATTTGTTGAGTAAAGGGCATCTTCAGGCGGCTACTGATAGACCTCAGCTAGCAGATCCGTGATCGAGACTGGATTTCAAGGGTGAGCCAGTTCTTTTAGGCTGCCATGGAGTCATTCATTTTGTTTAGTCCATTTTCTTCGGACTTAGACTAGTACTTTAGAAATTTGTTTGTTTAGTTTTGGGGTTACCCCACCCCCTCATATTTAGGACTTATCGTTGTTAGAGTTTTGGTACATTGACCTTCAGTTTCTAGGGGTTGTTTTCCGCATATGTTTTGTGGTTGTTTGTTAACTTTCGGAGTTTATGGGAACTCTATTTTCTTTAGACATTTAAACTTGCTTCTGTATCTTTAAATGCCTATCTTTTCGTTAAGTTGTGTAGTTAGGTTGTAGTAGTGGTTCTCCCACTGGAGGATTAGTGTGGGTGTCAATCACGACGGTCTGGGTCGAGGCAGGGTAGAGAAAGAGTAAGGGCTAGAGGCCGAGGAAGGGTAGCGCCCGCTAGGGGTGGATCTTTGGTTGAGAATGCTCCTAGGAATGAGGTTCCTCCTGCGCATCACAAAGAGAATGAGGAGGATGTTCGACAAGAGGAAGAGGTACAAGCTGAGACTACAAGTATTCCTCCTTTAGACCTAGTGTTAGCTCAATAGATTATGACTTTTATGAAAGGATTGGTTGGTCCTGGAGTTCTTCTCATGGTCCAAGCAACTCAAACTCACGCCAACCCCCTATTGCTTTTACTGTCCCCAAGGTCGGTGGAACTGTAGGCACTGATGCCTTTTTCAGTCCAATATTGGGTCCTGTGATGACTGGTAATTCGCATGAAATGTTGACTAAGTTTCTGAAACTGAAGTCGCCTGTGTTTCATGGTTTTGAGAGTGAGGACGCCTATGAGTTTATTTTGGACTATTATGAGAGGCTGCACAAGTTAGGTATTGTACACCAGCATGGGGTAGAATTCATGATCTTCCAGATTCAAGGTAAGGCTAAGGAGTGGTGGATGGCCTATGTGGAATGCAGATCATCAGTTTTTCCCCAACTCACTTGGACATAATTCCATGCTCTATTTTTTGGAAAAAATTTTGCCCCATGGACTTTGAGGGATCGCAAGAAAGATGAGTTCGTGGCTTTGGAGCAGGGTGGTATGTCTGTAGCTGCTTATGAGGTTAAATTTCATGCATTGTCTATATATGCTACTCAATTGGTGACTACTGAGAAGGAGAGGATTCATCTATTCGTCAAGGGATTAAACCCCAAACTTTAGGTATTTTCTTTTCACATGACTTATGCAGGAAAGAGCTTTAATGAGGTGACCAACTTTGTGAAGAAAGTAAAGGGAGTTAGACGTGATGGGCAGGCTAAGGCTTTAGCTAGGAAATCCAAGAGCACAGGTAACTTTAAGGCTTCTTACTCCAAAGGTTCAGGTAGGCCGACGCTTGCAGCCCCACCGATTCAGTATGCCATGCCCGCTTCTACAGGTAGTTACTCGGGAACTCCACAACAGAATTTTATTCAGGATAGCTAGGGAGTCGCGTCTTCGGCTAGCGGCAGACAGTCTTTTGATTGTACTTGCTATAATTGTGGAAAACCTGGGCACATAAGAGATATTGTCCCCAACCACGCATGTTGGAATCTGCACAGCAGCAGACTAAAGCAGTGGTACTCGCAAGTAATGATAATTAAGTTAGAGGACGCTCATAAGGTGGGCAAGGAGGAAATCAGCGAGGCCATGGAGGTCGGGGTAATGGTAATGCAGGCAGAGGAGCAACGTAACCAGGCAATGAGGTCATCCATCAAGATGAGAGGCTTACTTTTATGCCTTTTCGGGAAAGACCGAGGTGGAGACATCTGACGCAGTGATCACATGTACTATTCTTATCTGTGATGGATGATTAATGTGTTGTTTGATCCGGGTTCTACTTTTTCATACATGTTAGTTCAGTTTGCCTTGGGATTTGATGCGGTTTGTGATGTACTTGATGCCCCCATCCATGTTTTTACCCCAGTTGGAGAGTCTTTCATAGTCACCCATGTTCATCATGCTTGTCCTGTTATGTTTATGGGTTTCCAAACTTGAGCTTATTTGGTTATTTTGGATATGACTGACTTTGATATAATCTTAGGCATGACTTGGTTGTCCCCCTATTATGTTGTGCTTAATTGTAATACTAAGTCTGTGACTCTAAAGATCCCGGGTAAGGAAAAGTTAGAGTGGAAGAGGTGTACAAGCATAAGCCATCTAAGGTCATATCCTCCATTCAGGCTAGGAAACTGGTGGGGCAAGGTTGTTTCGCATATTTGTCTCATATTCGGGATGTTGAAGTTGAGTCCCCCTCTATTGTGTCTATTCCTGTGGTGTCATAATTTAAAGAAGTGTTTCCTTCCGATTTGCCCGGTATGCCTCCGGATAGAGACATAGATATCTGCATTGATTTGGAACCTGGTACCCGCTCCATTTTCATTCCTCCTTATCGCATGGCTTCGGCAAAGTTAAAAGAGCTTACAGCTCAAATTCAGGAACTTCTTGATAAAGGTTTCAGTCGTCCTAGTGCTTCCCTGTGGGGTGCTCCTATCTTATTTGTTAAGAAAAATGATGGTAGTATGAGGATGTGCATAGACTACCGCAGTTGAATAGGGTCACCATTCGAAATAAGTATATGTTGTCTCAAATATATGATCTTTTTGGCCAGTTGCAAGGTGCATTATTTTTCTGTAAGATTGACCTAAGGTCTAGTTACTATCAGTTAAAGATTAGGCCTAAGGATGTACCAAAGACGACATTCAGAACCCGTTATGGGCACTATGAGTTTCTAGTGATGTCGTTTGGGTTGTTTGGGTTGACAAATGTGCCTGTAACTTTCATGAGTTTGATGAATGGTGTGTTCAAACTATTTTGTATTCGTTTGTTATTGTTTTCATTGATGACATTTTGGTTTATTCCAAGAGTTAGAAAGAGCATGCCTGTCATGCCCCGAGCTACCCCCGAGACGCGGACACGGGACCTAGGACCACAAGTGATCCCAAGCTAATCTTGTTGGCATGATCATGAGCATACTAAATATAATCTGAATAATAGAAACTGTGCGGAAGCTAAATCATAAATAAGATGAAAAGATGGGGAATACCCATATACTATAACTGAGATAAATGAAAACTGATGAGTTTAATACAAGGAAGATATTAACTCAATACTAAACTGAATCTATCTATGTCTGAAATAAGACTCTAAACTGACTAAAGATGTTGGGACATGCCTCAACTAGGTCTAGCAAAATTGAATCTAAAGACTAAAAATACTGAAAAGAAACTCATGACTACTGTCCTTAGAGAAAGAGGACTCACTACTGATTCTGCTGAACTGGAGATCGGGAACCGATCTAAGCGTGATCTGGATGCCGAGAACCTGAACCTACATCACGAGAAGATTTCGCGCACGTATGCGTCAGTACTTGAAAGGTACTAAGCATGCAAGATAGAATAAATCTGAAAGAACATATAACTGAACAAAGCAATAAAGCAATGAAATAATCTGAACATGATATAGATACTGAATACTGAGCTAACTGAATGCAATGACCAATTTATAACATGTTAACTGAATACTGAATGAACTGTAAATATGGTCAATGCAATAGAGTCTGACTGAATTGTGGGAGCTACTAATAACCGACAATAAAACCACATGAGCTAAATGTGGAGTCCGATGTATACGCCCCATCGAGAGGACCCAATATACCCTGCCAGAGGCATAGAGGCATGCTGGCGTGATCACTAAACTGATATTGCCCACAGAGGGGACTTACACCTATGTGGCTCGTAGTTCTGGGACTATATGGGTATGCTGAACCCTAGTCCAACTCGGTATTATGCTACTCCCAATGGATTAAGTAATTAACACATTATGACTGAATTTCTGTAAGTTACTGGATAGCTCAAACTAAACATGCAAACTGAGAATGCAACAATTAAACTGATACTGATGCATTAATAACTGAGGCATGTATAACTGAATAACTGAAATATCTGACCTAGCATATATAATTCAAGAACTAAAGAAATATATAGCTAGGGTTCTGAAATTCATGCAATAAACTGAGCAATAACATGATAATCTGATTTGGAATATATTAATAACTAATTCTTGATGATCTGTTGTAATTCTAGAAACCCTAGGTCTATTCATAATAAGGGAATCAAGAATCTGACTGAATTCTAGGGACCTAATGGGCGAAAGGAACCTATTGGTAAAATCCCACATACCTGGTGACGAATTCCACGGAGAAATCTTTCGATTTCGGGGATGGAACTGATGGAACCTTGTTGCGTTCTTGAACTAGGGTTCTTGACCTTTTTCTCCTCTTGCTTCTAATTTTCTAAGTTTTGATTAATGATTTGACTTGGATAAGTTCTACTTATGTTTCTAGGCTTAAACTGACTAAAACCTCATGATTTAGGGTCTAAACAACGTATCTTAGGGGTCCAACGAAATAGGAAAAGACCAAAAGACCCCTGACTTAATTGTTGTCGGAGTGACCGACGGACGGGACTGACGGGACGTAGGTCAATCGACGGTCCGTCGATTGGAGTCGACGATCGAGTATGCCCGACAGGGCTTCACTAAAACGAGCATAACTTTTTACTCGGAGGTCGAATTTTAGCAAACTCGGTGACGTTGGAAAGAAGATTCAATTATCTATCATATCATAGTCATGGGACATATAATTCCTTTTATGCTAAGAGTTATGATCATCTGAAGTTGACCCAACCACAATTTTCATCTAAGTGGTTGCTACCCTCACCTACGGTCAGACCTACAAACCGTGCACGAATGACGGTCCATGCTAGTCAATCGTCAATCGGGAATGAAGCTAGGCTTTAGGGGCATTGATCCACGAACACAAACCACGATCCGTGACTTGACCTACGGACCGTAGGTCCAGCCGTGGGTCGACACTTGGCCGAATTCTGGCTGAGTTCAGGGGGAGTTTGCTGACACGAACCACGGACCTGCAGGACGGACTGTGGGTCCTCCTACGGTCCATGGATGGTGCCGTGAGTGCCACCTGCAACACCAAAAATCTGCAATCTAGTCTATTTTTGGATACGGGGTGTTACATTATCTCCCCCTTGGGACCATTCGTCTTTAAATGAAGACTAAACTAGCTGAAATGGAGGGAGGGGGCTGTAATCCCTACCACTAAACACTGAGAACTGAATTTCTGACTGAACTGAGTTCCAAGGACATGCAAATACGCTGTAAATGCAAGTACAAACTGAAGGAACATGATTCTAAGACTGAATTTATGCATGAATGCCTGAAAAACTGATGAGGAACTATTATCTCAAGCTGGAATGGAATCGGAAGGAAAGAGGTGAGGATACTTGGACTTCATGGTTGCTTCTGCTTCTCAAGTAGCTCCCTCTACGGACTGACTCCTCCACAAAACCTTGACTGAAGCGACTTCTTTATTTCTCAACCTTCTAAACTGACGATCGAGAATCTCAACTGGTACATCCTTATATGAGAGACTATCTTTCACGGACACACTCTTTAATGGCACTATGGATGCTGGATCACCCACACACTTCTTCAAAAGAGAAATGTGAAAGACTGGATGCACTGCTGCTCGGTCTGCTGGCAAATCTAACTTATAAGCCACTTTACCAATCCTTTTCAAGATCCGGTAAGGGCCTACATATCTGGGACTGAGCTTTCCTTTCTTGCCAAATCTCATCACCCCCTTCATAGGTGACACTTTCAGGAAAACCCAATCATCAACTTGGAACTCTAGTTCCCTTCTTCTCACATCTGCATAAGACTTCTGGCGACTCTGGGCAGTCTTAAGTCTATCTCTAATGAGTTGCACTTTCTCCATAGCATCAAGGAATGAATCTGGTCCTATCAAGGCTGCTTCACCTACTTCAAACCAACCAACTGGAGATCTACATCTACGCCCATACAATGCCTCATAAGGGGCCATCTGAATGCTGGAATGGTAACTATTGTTGTAGGCGAACTCAATGAGAGGAAGATGATCATCCCAACTACCCTTGAAGTCGATCACATAAGCTCTCAACATGTATTCTAAGGTCTGAATGGTACGCTCTGCCTGACCATCCGTCTGTGGATGAAATGTTGTGCTAAGGTTAACCTGAGTACCAAGACCCTTCTGAAATGACTTCCAGAAATGAGAGGTAAACTGAGGACCTCTATCTGAGATGATAGACAAAGGAACCCCATGCAACCTTACAATCTCATTAATGTAAAGCTTGGTGTAATCCTTCGCTAAATCTGTAGTCTTGACTGCCAAAAAGCAAGAAGACTTAGTAACCCTATCAACAATCACCCAAATGGAGTCATGTTGTCTGCGAGTACGAGGTAAACCTGTGATGAAGTCCATGTTGATCACTTCCCACTTCCAAGTAGGAATATCAATCTCTTGAGTCATACCTCCTAGTTTCTGATGTTCTACCTTGACTTGCTGGCAATTGGGGCACTTAGCCACAAAATCTGCTATATCTCTTTTCATTCCATTCCACCAATAGACTTCCCGTAGATCGCGGTACATCTTAGTGGCGCCTGGATATATAGAATATCTGGAATTTTGGGCTTCTGCGAGAATATGTTGTCTCAATTCACCCACATCAGGAACACAAAATCTACCCTGATAGTGAAGTACACTATCTCCCCCTTGGGAGAAAACCTCAACTCTCTGATTATGGACTGCACCTTTAAACTCAAGCAAGATTGAATCACTATCTTGTTTTTCCTTAACCTCTACTACCAAAGAAGATTTTGCCCTATTCTGAACCGTTACACCACCATATGATATGCTCATAAGACGAACTCCTAGGTGTGCAAGTCTGTGAACATCATTTGCTAGCTCTTTTCTTTCTTCCTCAACATGTGCTACACTACCCATAGATAATCTGCTAAGAGCATCTGCTACTACATTCACCTTACCCGGATGGTAATGCATGCTCATATCATAATCTTTGAGGAACTCAAGCTACCTTCTCTTGCGAAGATTCAACTCTTTCTGGGTGAATACATACTGGAGGCTCTTATGGTCTGTGAACACATCTACATGAACACCATACAAGTAATGTCTCGAAATCTTGAGTGCAAACACCACTGTTGCAAGCTCGAGGGCATGAGTTGGATAATTCTTCTCATGTACCTTAAGTTGTCTAGAAGCATAAGCTATAACCTTACCTCGCTGCATCAACACACAACCTAGGCCGACTCTGTATGCATCACAATAGATCACATAACCATCTGAACCCTTTGGTAGAGTCAAGACAGGAGCTGTAGTCAACCTAGTTTTCAATTCTGCGAAGCTTTTCTCACAATCATCTGACCATTGAAACTAAACCTTTTTCTGAGTCAACCTAGTCAATGGTGAGGCTATGGATGAAAATCCTTCCACGAACCTTCTGTAATAACCCGCTAGACCCAAGAAACTTCTGATATATGTAGCAGAGGTAGGTTTGGGCCATTGTTTCACTGCTTCTATCTTCTGGGAATCTACTCGAATTCCTTCACTAGACACAATATGCCCAAGGAAGGCAACTGATTGTAACCAAAACTCGCACTTACTAAATTTTGCAAATAACTGGCGATCTTTGAGAGTTTGTAGAACCACTCTCAAATTACTCGCATGTTCTTTCTCATTCCTAGAGTAAATGAGGATATCATCAATAAAGACGATAACGAACAAGTCCAAGTACTACTTGAACACTCTGTTCATCAAATCCATGAAAGTTGCAGGAGCATTGGTTAGTCCAAATGACATAACTACAAATTTGTAATGACCATACCGAGTTCTGAAGGTTGTCTTCGGAATGTCACTATCTCAGACTCTAAGCTGATGATAACCTGATCTTAGGTCTATCTTTAAGAAATGACTAGCACCCTGAAGTTGGTCAAACAAGTCATCAATCCTGGGGATGGGATACTTATTCTTGATTGTGACATTGTTCAACTGCCTATAGTCAATGCACATTCTGAGAGAACCATATTTCTTCTTTACGAACAACACTAGTGCACCCCATGGCGAAATACTAGGTCTGATGAAACCCTTATCTAGAAGGTCTTTCAACTGGTCTTTTAATTCTTTAAGCTCAGCTGGAGCCATTCTGTAAGGAGGAATAGAGATAGGCTGGGTATCTGGAAGGAGATCAATTGCAAAGTCAATTTCCCTTTCGGGAGGAACTCCGGGAAGATCATCTGGAAACATTTCTGGAAACTCATTAACCACTGGAACTGACTCAAGAGTTGTGGTTTCGGAACTAGAATCCTTAACCCGAACTAGATGATAGAGATAACCCTTAGAGATCATCTTTCTGGCCTTAATATAAGAAATGAATTGACCCATAGGCGCTAAGCTACTACCCTTCCATTCTAGGATTGATTCGTCTGGAAACTGAAAACGAACAATCCTAGTTCTACTATCGACTGAGGCATAACAGGAATGTAACCAATCCATGCCTAGAATAATATCGAAGTCTACCATTTCTAACTCTATAAGATTTGCTGAGGTGACTTTCTGAGAAACTGTGATAGGGCAATTTATGTATACCCATCTAGCTATAACTGGGTCACCGACTGGAGTAGAGACTGAGAAGGGTTCTGAAAGGGTTTCTGGGCTAACACTGAATTGGACTACTATGTAATGAGTTACAAAAGCCAAAGTAGCCCCTGGATCTAAAAATGCATAAACATCAAGATCAAAGACTCGTAACATACCAGTGACTACATCAGGAGAATCTTTCTGATCTTGACGAGCCTGAAGAGCATAGAGATTGTTTTGGCGCTGTCCGCCACCTGTACCAGAAAAGTTACCCTGCTGAGTTGGGTGACCTGTTGGTGCTGCTGAAGTTGTAGACTAAGCTCTACCATTATTTCCTCATTGACCTTGCCTAGAAGGAAATCCTTCAATCTATGACCAGACTGACCACACCCAAAACATCCTTCCTTACCTACAAGGCACTCGCCCGGATGGTTCTTACTACATTTCGGGTAAGTTGGGTAAGTTTTGGTTCCTGAAACACTACCTTGAGACTTAGAGCCTAACACCCTACCTTTCTGATCATTACGGAACATGGGGGATGGAACACTAGCTGATGAAGGGATTGGAGTCGAAGACTTCTGCTGAAAATGCAAGCGATTTCCACCACCCAATTTCTGTTGGGAATACTCGTAGTTACCTGTTCTTGCTTTCTTAGTCTCCTTAGCCTATTCCCTAAGCTTATCACCCTCAACCTGCTGAGCATGAGTCATGAGCCTAGAGATGTTTATGTCTCCCAACAACATAGCATTCTTGCACTCTGTTTTCACTAAGTCTGACACTCCATACAGAAACTTATTCATCTGAGCCCTGGAATTAGCAACCATGTGAGGAGCATACTTGGAGAGGTGGTTAAACTTGAACCCATAATCTTGGACAGTCATGTTACCCTGCCTTAAGTTCATAAATTCCTGGGCCCTTGCTTCTCTAAACTCTATGGGGAAAAACCTGTCCAGAAAGGTTTCACTGAAACAATCCCAAGTAATAGGAGTTGCATATGTACCCCTGTTCTCCTTCCACTGAGTATACCAGATATGAGCTACATATTTCAGTTGGTAAGATGCTAACTCAATCCGATCATTACCAGTGACCTTCATCACCTCAAAGATCTTCTTGATCTCATCTAAGAAATTCTAGGGATCTTCACCAGTCTGCAATCCTAAGAACTAAGGCGGATTCATCCTAACAAAGTCACGGACCCTTGTTGTTGCTGATCCACCATTTGCATTCAGAGGAGCTGGAACCTGCTGATTATTCTAGTTAGCGACACTCTAAGAGAACATCTGAATGGCATTCCTGAATTCAGCATTTGAGACTTCCTGATCCGAAACTGGAGGAGTTGTGTTTGCGTTGCTGGCATTCACATTCTTGGCATAAGCTCTACGAGAAGGCATAATCACTGAAACGTAGAACGTCGAGTTAGAATGGAATTTAGATCATACCTTACACATGATAAAAGTAACAAGAAGATGAAGATTTCCTAAAACACTTTGTTGCCGCCCCCTCATTAGATGTGGTGCGCACTACACAACCGTGAAAAGGACTCTACCTAATACGGCTATTCAGACATCCTAGGACACTTAAACCTAATGCTCTGATACCAAGTTTGTCACACCCCGAGCTACCCCCGAGACGCGAACACGGGACCTAGGACCACAAGTGATCCCAAGCTAACCCAGCTGGCATGATTATGAGCATACTAAATATAATCTGAATAATAGAAGCTGTGCGGAAGCTAAATCATAAATAAGAAAAAAAGATGGGGAATACCCATATACTATAACTGAGATAAATGAAAATTGATAAGTTTAATACAAGGAAGATATTAACTCAATACTAAGTTGAATCTATTTATGTCTGAAATACGCCTCTAAACTTACTAGAGATGTTGCGACATGCCCCAACTAGGTCTAGCACAACTGAATCTAAAGACTAAAAATACTGAAAAGAAACTCATGGCTATTGTCCTCAGAGAATGAGGACTCACTACTGATTCTGCTGAACTGGAGATCGGGAAGCGATCTAAGCGTGATCTGGATGCTGAGAACCTGTACCTATATCACGAGAAGATGTAGCGCACGTATGCGTCAGTACGTGAAAGGTACTGAGCATCCAAGATAGAGTGAAGCTGAAAGAACATATAACTGAACAAAGCAATAAAGCAATGAAATAATCTGAACATGATATAGATACTGAATACTGAGCTAACTGAATGCAATGACTAATTTATAACATGCTGACTGAATACTGAATAAATTGTAAAGGTGGTCAATGCAATAGAGACTGACTGAACTGTGGGAGCTACTAATAATCGACAATAAAACCACATGAGCTAAATGTGGAGTCCGATGTATACGCCCCATCAAGAGGACCCAATATACCCTGCCACAGGTATAGAGGCATGCTGGCGTGATCACTAAACTGATGTTGCCCACAGAGGTGACTTACACCTACGTGGCTCGTAGTTCTGGGACTATATGGGTACGCTGAACCCTAGTCCAACTCGGTATTATGCTACTCCCAATGGATTAAGTAATTAACATATTATGACTGAATTTCTGTAAGTTACTAGATAGCTCAAACTGAACATGCAAACTGAGAATGCAACAATTAAACTGATATTGATGCATTAATAACTGAGGCATGTTTAACTGAATAACTGAAATATCTGACCTAACATATGTAATTCAAGAACTAAAGAAATACATAGTTAGGGTTCTGAAATTCATGCAATAAACTGAGCAATAATATGATAATTTGATTTGGAACATGTTAATAACTAATTCATGATGATCTGTTATAATTCTAGAAACCCTAGGTCTATTCATAATAAGGGAATCAAGAATCTAACTGAATTCTAGGGACCTAATGGGCGAAAGGAATCCACTAGTAAAATCCCACACTCCTGGAGATGAATTCCACGGAGAAATCTTTCGATTTCGGGTCAGGAACTGATGGAATCTAGTTGTGTTCTTGAACTAGGGTTCTTGACCTTTTTCTCCTCTTGCTTATAATTTTCTAAGTTTTGATTAATGATTTGACTTGGATAAGTTCTACTTATATTTCTAGGCTTAAACTGACTAAAACCTCATGATTTAGGGTCTAAACGACGTATCTTAGGGGTCTAACGAAACAGGAAAAGACCAAAATACCCCTGACTTATTGTTGTCGAAGTGACCGACGGATGGGACTGACGGGCCGTAGGTCAATCGACGGTCCGTCGATTGGAGTCGTCGGTCGAGTATGCCCGACAGGGCTTCACTAAAATAAGCATAACTTTTTACTCGGAGGTCGAATTTTAGCAAACCTTGTGGCGTTGGAAAGAAGACTCAATTATCTATCATATCATAGGTCATGGGACACATAATTCCTTTTGTGCTAAAAGGTATGACCATCTGAAGTTGACCTAATCACAATTTTCATCTAACTGGCTGCTACCTTCACCTACGGACCGTGCATCGAATGACGGTCCGTGCTAGTGAACTGTCAATTGGGACTGAAGTTGGGCTTTAGGGGCATCGATCCACGAACACGAACCATGGTCCGTGACCTGACCTACGGATGGTAGGTCCGGCCGTAGGTCGGCACTTGGCTGAATTTCTGGCTGAGTTCTGGGGGAGTTTGCTGACACGAACCACGGACCTGCAAGACGGACCGTGGGTCCTCCTACGGTCCGTGGATGGTGCCGTGAGTGCCACCTGCAACACCAAAAATCTGCAATCTAGTTTATTTTCAGATACGGGGTGTTACAATGCCAACCATCTTCGTATTGTTCTGGGTGTTCTTAGGAGACAAAAGTTGTATGCTAAATTTCTCTAAG
The DNA here is from genome assembly GCF_900185275.1 of Solanum verrucosum. Taxonomy (NCBI): domain Eukaryota; kingdom Viridiplantae; phylum Streptophyta; class Magnoliopsida; order Solanales; family Solanaceae; genus Solanum; species Solanum verrucosum. The sequence continues at coordinate 1,046,040 of NW_026020363.1, forward strand.
TGTGAGTTATGGTTGACTTCAGTTACCTTTTTGAGGCATGTAGTTTCAAGGGAAAGGGTAATGGTAGATCCCCAAAAGATTAAAGTGGTTGAGAATTGGGTCCAGCCTAGCTCTGTGACTGAAGTTAGGAGTTTTGGGGCACGCTAGCTATTATCGTAGCTTCGTGAAGAATTTTCCTTCTATCGCCATGCATTTTACAAGGCTAACTAAAAAGGAGGTACCTTTTGAGTGGACTGAATAATGTGAAGAGAGCTTTCAAAAGCTCAAGACTCTCTTGACCACCACACCTATTCTGGCACTACCGTGGAAGGTAAAGATTTTCTTATTTATTGCGATGCTTCACATTCGGGTTTGGGTGTTGTGTTGATGCAGAATAAGAATGTCATAGCTTATGCCTCGCGATAGTTGAAGGTACATGAGATGAATTACCCGATGCACGATTTGGAGTTGGCAGCGTTAGTGTTTGCTCTTAAGATCTAGCGGCATTACCTCTATGGTGTCAAGTGTGAGATATTCACTGATCATCGTAGTCTGCAACATGTATTCACTCAAAAGGACCTAAATCTGAGACAACAAAGGTGGATGGAGTTACTTAAAGATTATGATGTCACCATTTAATATCATCTGGGTAAGGTTAATGTGGTGGCAGACGCTTTAAGCCGAAAGGCGGTAAGTATGGGTAGTCTAGCTTGTTTGGGTTTCTCCAAGCGACCTTTGGCCAAGGAGATTCGAACCTTGGAGTCTAAGTTCATGCAATTGGGCATCTCAGAGAAAGGTAGGGGTATTGGCTAGCATTGAGGTTAGACCAACATTCATTGAGGAAATTAAGGCCAAACAGTTTGAGATGAGAATTTGAATGAGCTTCGAAAGAAGACAGTGTATGGTAAGGCACAAGATATAGTTCTTGATGCGGAAGGAGTGCTTAGTTTTAAGGGGAGAATTTATGTTCCCCGAGCGGATGACTTGATTCAGAAGATGTTGACAGAATCCCACAGTTCGCGGTATTCCATTCATCCAGGTGTGACCAAGATGTACCAAGATTTGAAGTGACTTTATTAGTGGCCTGCCATAAAGAAAAACATAGCTGAGTTTGTGGCTAAGTGCCAAAACTGTCAGCAGGTAAAGCATGAGCATCAAAGACCTGCTGGTTTGCTTCAGAGAATGCCAATTCCAGAATGGAAGTGGGAAAGGATAGCTATGGATTTCATGGTTGGTCTCACCAAGACTTTGGGGAAGTTTGATTCTATTTGGGTAGTGGTTGACAGATTGACTGAGTCAGCCCATTTTATTCGAGTCAGAATAGACTATAATGCGCAATAGTTGGCTAAGGTATATGTGAAGGAGATAGTGAGACTGCATGGGGTGCCCCTTTCTATCATCTCAGACCGTGGTACGCAGTTTACATCCAAGTTTTGGGGGAAATTGCATGACGAGTTGGGCACTCAACTCACTTTTAGTATAGCTTTCCATCCACAGACGGACGGGCAATCAGAGAGAACAATTCAAGTGTTAGAGGACATGCTAAGAGCATATGTGATTGACTTTGGAGGGGCATTGGGATAAGTTCCTACCGTTGTGTGAGTTCTCCTATAATAACGTTACCACTCCAGCATAGACATGGCACTGTTTGAGGCACTTTATGGGAGGAGTTGTAGATCACCCATAGGGTGGTTTGAGGCTGGACATGTGAAACCTTTGGGGTTGACTTTATCACGACCCGAGTCTAGACCCGGATGCGACACGGCGTACTCGACCCCGAAGGGGTCTTATACAAGCCTCATAGCATTCATTTATTACATAGGTAATAGAAATAGTACGGAATTAAAACTTATTTAAAACCAAACTATCAAAATGCTCATATAACAATCTTTCAAAAGACACAGCGGAAGTCTAAGTCTCACATGGCCATCTTAACAATGTACTTGAAACTAAAGTAGGGACACAACCCTTTACCATCGAAGAGACTAGAATTGTCTATTACATGAACAAAAAGGAAACATAAAAGTTCTTGTCCTCGAATCCATGAGGACATACCAAGTCTTGGAGGAAACTCTATCCAAGCTCTTCAATCCTGGCTAGAATCAATCACTTGCCGGAACCTACACTTGTAGTAAAAGTAGGAGAAATATGGGTTAGCACACAAAAATGTACTAAGTATGATGACCATGCAAAAACATGCTTAAAAAGGACATTTTGTTTGAAAGTCATGTTTTTATGCCATTTTAGTAAAACGTCATGAACATTGAATAAAAGAGGCATAATATAAGTCACAACTAACATACAAGTCACATTTGAACATTTGAACAAAATCAACATATAAACCTTTACCTTCACCTTAAGCCATCACCTCAAGTCACCCTCAAGCTATACCTTGTGCAATGTATGGATAGCGTCCCATACCACCACCCACACTAAGGTACCACCTTAAGGTCACCAAAAGTGAACTTACCATTCATCATTTCCACCTTTACACAATAAAGCATATAAGAGACATAAACATCACATGAATCACATCATCATCTTAAGACCAACATCTAAGACAACTCTAAGTCATATTTGTGCAATGTGCAAGTAGCATCCCGTACTACTATTCACACTAAGTGCTCATTTGAAGTCACCCTAAACATGTCACATTCATATACAATAAGTCATGACAAGGAAGTAACTCATAATACAATCCAATTATAGCATGCATCTTTACATTTAAGCATATAAGCATTTAAGTCAACCTTCTTCATTAACTTCATTTTGGACACATTCATTCATAAGTCATTAAGACTTAGAGAACTCACTATGACCCTCTCAAAGCCTACTCGTGCAATGCATGGATGGCATCCCAAACTACCACTCACACTTCATAGAACTCCTCAAGAAACCATAATGCACATCTCACATGATGGGAATAAGCATTTAACTGACATAGACCATGAGAGCTAAATCATGGAATCCGGTGTCATGAAACCTCACACCATAAGAAGTGGTCTACTTGCCTAAGGAAAACCGGTTCATCTAGCTTATGTGGATCCACTAGCTAGGACATATGAGGGCTCATAGTTATGGGATATGAAAGATGTTCATTGAGATCCGACCTAACGTTGGGAGAACCTTCATCTTACCATATCCTCTCGGTGCTTTGCCTACATTCTCATAGAGTAGTTTCAACATGTATGGGTTCCATGCGAAGACCATTGAATTGTCATATCTATTTGTTATTGAGAATGTGTAATTGTACACTACTCCTAAAATGATTACCAATGTGTATGTATGTTATGTACATGTCATGGTTACTATGTTGTGACTGCTTATATATGTTTCGCTTACTGGAATAGCCGCGTGATCCTACCAATACATTGTGGTTGTGTACTGATATTGTACTTGCTTGTTCTTTGTTGTGTATATGACATCTTTAGGCGACTATTGATAAACCTCAGCTAGGAGATCAGTGATTGAGATTGAATTTCGAGGGTGAGCCAGTTTTTTCAGGCTACCATGGAGTCCTTCATTTGGTTTAGTCCATTTTCTTCGAACTTAGATTAGTACTTTAGAAATTAGTTTGTTCAGTTTCGAGGTTACCTCCCCTTGTTTTAGACTTGTCGCTGTTAAAGTTTTGGTACATTTACTTTCAGTTTCTAGGGGTTGTTTTCCGCATATGTTTGGTGGTTGTTTGTTAACTTTCGATGTTTATGGGAACTCCATTTTCTTTAGACATTTAAACCTACTTCTGTATCTTTAGATACCTATCTTTTCGTTAAGTTATGTATTTGGGTTGTAGTAGTGGTTCTTCCACCGGAGGGTAAGTGTGAGTGACAATCATGACGGTCTGGGTCATGACAACTTCCCTAATTACATGATCACCGAAATAATCCCTAACTATCAAGAGTAGAAAGAGTTCATCAGAAGAAGCCTAATGGTACCTATATTGATAGGATTCGAAATCGAGGATAAAATAGTCCAAAAAATCTCTTTGGAATTGAGAAGGGTAAAATTATAATTTTATTTGAAATATATATATTATAAGTAAAAAGGAATTCGTGGTTGAAAACCTCATTAAAATCGAGCAAGAAACGAGTTTCAAATCAAGAAAATACCAATTTTTCCAACTTGGCGAAAAACCCTAAAACCCACATTTGAAATGCAGTTAAAAACATAAAAAAATTTGAAAAAACTTCTTCAAAATTTGTTTACCCACAATACAAGGATCTAAATCTCGAAAATCAATGAAAACCCATTCCTAATCGACCTTCAAATCAATAATTTGATTTCTTGACCTTGGGGTTTAACATCTCCAGTTTGTGGATAGAAATCATGTAATATGAAAAGGATATTCTCGGCAAAAGAGTAAAATAGGGTTAGAAATACATACTGAATGATGATGAAATAAAAACGCATTAAAAATTGTCTCAAACCGATCTTTCTAGCTCCCAAAATGTCAAAAATATGAAATGAGTTTAGATAAATATTTAAATCAGCGATTTCATCACTAAAATCAATTTTATGTCGCTAAAAATGTGCACCAGCAACCTTTATTACATCTTTTTGACCCTCAAAACTCATCTGGAACCCTATAAACACAAACCAATAGTGAAAGTTCATCATAAAACATATTTTGTAACCAATGGAATCATCATATTTTAAAAAAAGAATATATTTATGACCGAAATACCTACTCAGAACCCATTTAGGCCAAAAGATTCAACTTTTTACCTAAATATCCAAATCACAACTTAAGGTCTCAGGACTCTAACCGATCTTCCTACTAGACCAAACTCGACGTTCCAGACTCAATGAAACTAATAGAATACCCATCCGATGCTTGGATCACGAAATGTTGAGCAAAGTAAACCATTTCAATATAACTCAACTCAAAAGGCTCAAATCCACCAAAATCTCACTATGGGGGCTACAATAACTATTATCACAACACATAATAAACATGAAACACTGAGGGAAGGGAAAAATGATCATTTCCCATATAAAAGTAATTTCTCAAGAAATGAGACATTATACTCATACCCTTGAGATTAACAACCCTCTTTCGATTTTATTTTTAAAAATATTTATTATGTATCATTTTCTTATTTGATGAAATAAAAACCCATCTCTATTAGATTTCCCCGCATAATTTATCCAAGTTTAAAAAAACAAATATACCTTTTCAAGATCTCACAAGTATTTTAATGGAAAATCTAATAATTTTTTGTATTTGTTGTAGGTTTTTTTTTTTTAAAAAAAGAAGTTTATTTTTGGGTCGTAAAGAAGAATATGTCGACTTGGATAAATTATGGAGAAAAATCTTTTAAAACTTCTTTAAAAAATCTCAAGGATCAAAGTGATTTATTAATATCGTATTAGTTTTCTTCATATTTAATGAAATTTGAATATATTTCTTCATTTTTACTATAGCATTAATAAAACTAAAAACTTACTTTTTGGATAAAATTACAACATATACAAAAAAAAAACTTAGTTTTTTTTAAAAAAATTCTTTTTAGATTTTGTCTTCCTAATTTATCCTAACCAAAATAATATATTGCAGATATTACTTTTTAGATTTTGAAAAAAAATCTAGTAAAGGTGGAGTATTTATTCCATCTAATAATAAAATGACACATGATAAATTTAAAAAGCAAAATAAAGACATGATTGTTAGTTTCAAGTGAATAATTAAGTCAAAAAGGTGAATGTAAGGATATTTTTAGGGGTAACTTACAATAATTTCACTAGTTTAAGAGTTAATTACTTAGCTACATGTTAGTTTGCAATATTTCAAATATTACCAGATTTTGGTATACATCCAGATAAATATTTCTTGGGATATATAGGGTCAGAATTAGGTGTAATTTGTTCTAGATATATTGTATCTAAATTTGCATGTATCTAGGATACATAAACAAATCTCGTTAGCCTCCTCCCATCTCGCCCACCACTTTGATATGTATCTATATCTGGATACATGTGAATCACACCAGAGACATACAAATACATGTATGTAGAGTGTATTTAGTGTGATTCACATGTACATGGGAACATAAACAAATCTCACTTGCCTCCCTCCTATTCTCGCTTGCCTCTCTGTCTGTTTAACATATATCTAGGTGTATCTGACTTGAAATTCGGTATGAAATTATTAATTAGTGATATAAAATATAATATTTCAAACTATAGGAAGAAATAATAAATATGATAGGAATGTTTGTATAATTAGATAGTTTCTAATATTTTTAGACAAAAAAATGAATAGAAAAATATTTTTTAAATAAAAGCATGAATGAAGAATATTTATAAACCTTTTCCCTTAATTTAAGGATAATTTAACTCTTTTCTGTTCTACCTATTACACGTTCATGTTCTTATTATTGAGAATTTGTAGTGAAGCTTCAGACTCTGACTACAATTGTTCTTCATTTTATGCTTTTGCAACTGTAAAAAGACTGTTTTTCAATCTTTTTAGGCCCAGTATTTTAAAGTTTTATAATGGAACTATTATTGTCCTCTCACTCCCCTCACCCTTTCCACTAGGACCTAGGTGGACAGGCGAAAAAAATGGTGTCCTAAATTAGTAGCGGAGTCAGAAATTTAAGTGAGTTTTAGGTTAAGAATAAATTTAAGAGCTTTTTTTCAAAAGAAAAAATTAGGTTAACAAAATTTAATAATTTATTTATAATTTTTTAAAATATTTGTTCTAATTTTATAATATACAGTAAAACCTCTCTAAATTAATATAGGTGATGTTATCTCCTGTATTCAAGTTAGTCAAAAATACAGAAACAGAAAAAAGATGAAATTGACAGAATGATTTTTAATCCGAGTCCACAGAAATCACTGTGTTTCCTTAAGAAATTTAATCCCCTCACTCTACCCGAGGTTGCAGATTAATTCCTCCCAAGATAAAATGGATTAACCTGTTAAAGAAGTAGCGGTACCTCAAACTTCAATAACTTCAGCGAATGCAAGAACAACAACAAGAGCACACACAGACTCAGTTGATCGACTATTTTATTTATGTAAGAATATGTATGCAGAGAGGAAAAAATTTTAGTGTTCGAAAAAATGAAAAAGACCTCTTATTTATAGTCATTTGCAGCAAGGAACGCGTCTGTTCAGAAAAATCTGTTCAGACCCGTTTTTTCCAAAACATTGTGTCCTTTGGGAAAAGTAACGACTTTTCGGAAGGATTACCGTTTGGGAAAAGTAACGACTTTTTGGAAGGATTACCGTTACACATGAATTTCAATTAAATTCAGTTGCGCCAAATTTATTCTGCTATTTAATTAACATTCTGAATTAATTTATAAGAGAAAGGAAATGATTTAACAAGATTGATTAAATAAATTTTGTCCAAAAATATTATCAATCAATCACTTGCCAAATCTAAATCCGAAGCCGAGGCCGAGGCCGAGCGAGCGACGACGACGGCGCGAGGGGGCGCCTTCTTCTTAACCCTTTAAGAACTAAAGGAAGTATTTCCTAATATAAGGACAACAATTTCCTTTCTTCTACCAATATGGTAAAAATGACCTTTCATTTGCACTTTTGCAATGATGACTTTTCATTTTCCCTCCAAAATTGGTTCCCCCACTTTCATTGGTTCTTCCACTTTCCATTTTCTCTTTTTATTTCCCATTCACACCTTGCTAAACCCAACAATCCCCCACTTGAATGGGGGAATGGCTATTGATAAAACATATGCATGAAAAACTTGTGTGTCTCGTAAGTAAGGGTTAATCACATCTGGATAAGTAGGTTTCCCTTTAAACTTTCCGTAGTGAACATATATCGGATATACTCGGTCAATCGGTAGATTTGATATCTTTGAACTGTCGAGCTTTAGTGTATACCTAGACAACATAAGTCATACAATCAACCCTTGAACTATTTTTGGTTCTCATTGTTTTGTTCGTTTCAACCATGAACACATCTCGGTTAATAAGTGCTTAGAGAACTGGCCTTACCGGATTCTTCTTGAAGCGGCTTACACTTCACACTTACATAGGTGGTTTCTAACTGTGTTATCCCGTAGATACACTATTTGATATACCCTGTATCAAACTTAGAAACCATTAAAAAGTCCTTATGCCTTTATCTTGGTTACTGAACATTGTCTCATCAAGAGAATAGACATAAAATAATTTTTGACAATGTTGAACCGTCATCTATGACTTTGTTTTATCTCTTTGAACTTAGATCTTGGGATCTCCAGTCTTCTAGGTAGAGTTACCGCCACGATGACTTGTTCTCGGCCATAGTCCCATTCTCGTCGATGATCTCTCAACTCCCTCTCTAGTTAGGCCTTTTGTAAGTGGATCCGACACATTATCCTTTGACTTTACATAGTCAATTGTGATAATTCCACTAGAGAGTAGTTGTCTAACAGAGTTATGTCTTCGTCTTATGTGACGAGACTTCCCGTTATACATAACGCTTCCAGCCCTTCCTATTGCAGCTTGACTAACGCAGTGTATGCATATAAGGGCCATTGGTTTGGGCCAAAACAGAATATCTTCTAAGAAATTCCGGAGCCATTCAGCTTCTTCACCTGCCTTGTCTAAGGCGATGAATTTTGACTCTATTGTAGAGCGAGTTATACATGTTTGTTTTGATGATTTTCAAGATATTGCTCCTCCACCAATATTGAAAACATATCCACTCGTGAATTTTCTTTCAGTTGACCCAGTAATCCAATTTGCATCATTATATCCTTCAAGAACTGCTGGATATTTGTTGTAATGCAAAGCATAGTTTTGAGTGTCTTCTAAGTACCCCAAAACTCTCTTCATTGCCAACCAATGATTTTGATTGGGATTACTTGTGTATCGACTCAGTTTACTTATAGCGTAGGCTATGTCTGGTCGTGTACAATTCATGACATACATCAAACTTTCCAATACTCTGGCGTAATCCAATTGAGACTGACTTTCACATTTATTCTTAGCAAGATTAAGGTTCACATCAATTGGAGTCTTTGCCTTTTTGAAATTCAAATACTTGAACTTTTCAAGTACCTTTTGAATATAATGAGATTGAGACAATGCTATACCGTTAGGAGTTTTGTGAATCTTTATACCCAATATTAAATCGGCTACTCCTAGATCTTTCATATCAAACTTACTAGCAAGCATACGCTTAGTAGCTTTTATATTGGCAATGTCCTTGCTCATTATCAGCATGTCATCCACATATAGGCATACAATGACTTCCTGATCCGTAGTGTCTTTAATGTAAACACATTTATCACACTCATTGATCTTAAATCCATTTGACAACATGGTTTGATCAAACTTTGCATGCCATTGTTTCGGTGCTTGTTTTAGTCCATAAAGTGACTTAACAAGTTTGCATATTTTCTTTTCTTTGCCGGGAACTACGAAGCCCTCAGGCTATTCCATGTAGATTTCTTCCTCCAGCTCTCCATTTAAGAATGCGATTTTCACATCCATTTGATGGATTTCAAGACCGTATACTATAGCTAGGGCAATTAACATCTAAATTGATGTAATTCTAGTCACTGGCGAGTATGTGTCAAAATAATCAAGACCTTCTTTCTGTCTAAAGCCTTTGACAACAAGTCTTGCTTTATATTTGTCAATAGTTCCATCATCTTTCATCTTCTTTTTGAAGATCCATTTAGAACCCAAAGGCGTGTTCCCTGGAGGAAGATCAACCAACTCCCAGGTATGATTGCTTAAGATTGATTCAATCTCACTATTGACAGCCTCCTTCCAAGAGGTTGAGTCGCTAGACAACATCTCTTCCTTGAATGTTTGAGGCTCACTTTCAAGAAGGAATGTTACAAAATCAGATCCAAATGAAGTAGCTGTCCTTTGACGTTTACTGCGCCTTGGACTTTCTTCATTGGTTTCATTCTCTTTTGGTTCTTCTCGAGGTTGTTTAGACCCTCCACTAGATGACTCAAGTCTAGTTTTATACGGATAGATATGTTCAAAATATTCAGCATTATCTGATTCCATTACCGTATTATCATGAATATCCGAATGTTCAGACTTATGAACCAAAAATCGACATGCCTTACTATATGTGGCATATCCAATGAATACACAATCCACAGTCTTAGGCCCTATTTTCACCCTCTTAGGTATAGGAACCTGGACTTTGGCAAGACACCCCCACACTTTGAAACATTTCAAGTTGGGTTTTCTACCTTTCAATTTCTCATATGGAATAACATATGTCTTCGTATGAGGCACTCTATTGAGTATTCGATTTGCTGTAAGGATAGCCTCTCCCCACAAGTTTTGTGGTAAACCTGAACTTATAAGTAAGGCATTCATCATTCCTTTAAAGTTCAGTTTTTTGTTTCTGCAATTCCATTAGATTGTGGAGAGTAAGGAGCAGTAGTTTGATGGATTATTCCATTTTCCAAACATATTTCTGCAAATGGAGATTCATATTCTCAACCTCTATCACTTCTGATCATTTTGATCTTTCTATCCAACTGATTTTCAACTTCAGTCTTATATTGCCTAAATGCATCTATTGCTTCATCCTTACCATTTAGCAAATAGACATAACAATATTTAGTGCAATCGTCAATAAAAGTTATGAAATACTTTTTCCCACCACGTGTTGGTGTTGACTTCATGTCACAAATGTCAGTGTGAATCAATTCTAAGGGATATGAACTCCTTGCAACAGATTTATAAAGATGCTTAGCATACTTAGATTCAACGCAAACTTGACATTTTGATTTATTGCACTCAAATTTAGGCAAAACATTTAAGTTAATCAGTTTTCGCAAGGTTTTGTTATTAACGTGTCCCAAACGTTCATGCCATAAACATTTAGACTCAAGCAAGTAAGAAGAAGCGGAATCTTTATTCATATCAACTGCAATTACATTGAGTTTAAAAAGGCCCTCAGTGAGGTAACCTTTTCCTATATACATCTCATTCTTACTTACTACAACTTTATCAGAAACAAATACACATTTGAATCCATTCTTAGTCAGAATTGGTATAGAAACTAGGTTCTTTCGCAATTCCGGAACATACGAGACCCTGTTCAAAGTCACCACCTTGCCTGATGTCATCTTTAGGAGGATCTTGCCAGTTCTTTCCACCTTTGCAACAACGGAATTTGCGATAAACAACTTCTCATCTGTAGGTGCTGGAGTATATGATGAAAATAATTCTTTGTTGGCACAAACATGGCATGAGGCACCAGAATCTATCCACCATTCTCTTGGATTTCCAACCAAGTTGTATTCTGAAAGCATTGCACAAAGATCGACCATCTCTCTTTTGGATTCAGCCAAATTTGCTTGATCCTTCTTCTTGTCCTTCTTAGGACCCCTACATTCAATAGCCTTATGACCACATTTGCCACAGTTGAAGCAACTTCCATTGAATTTCTTCTTAGGAGGATTGCTCTTTGGACCAGATGTTTTCTTTCTTTTCTTTGATTTTGTGGGATCTTCTTCAACAATATTTACTCCAGCTATTGCTGAATTACCACGCGATCTCTTTTCTGCGGCCTTGTTATCCTCTTCGATTCTCAGCCTTACCATGAGATCTTCAACAGTCATCTTCTTGCGTTTATGTTTCAAGTAGTTTTTGAAGTCCTTCCACAATGGAGGTAACTTCTCAATAATTGAAGCCACTTGAAACACATCATTCACAACCAATCATGTATTAAAGATTATGAGAGTATTAAGAATGAACTTAATATTTCCAACATAGGTATTAAATAAATTTATACCTTCAGCAAGGAGATCATGGATTATAACCTGCAATTCTTGAACTTGGGTGACGACGGTCTTACTGTCTATCATCTTATAGTCCAGAAACTTTGCCACAATAAACTTTTTCATTCCGGCATCCTCTGTTTTGTACTTCTTTTCTAAAGCATCCCAGAGTTCTTTTGAGGTTTTCACATTACTGTACACATTGTATAGATCATCCTGCAGGCCACTCAAAATATAATTTTTACACAAAAAATCAGAATGTGTCCATGCTTCTCTTACCAAGAATCGTTTTTCAGGCGGAGTTTCATCCGACATAACAGGAACGTTCTCATTAATGAACCTCTGCAGACTCAATGTAGTCAGATAGAAGAACATTTTTTGCTGTCATCTTTTGAAGTCGACTCCAGAAAACTTTGCAGGTTTCTCAGCCGGTGCTAGGGCAGCATTTGAACGATTGTGTGCAACCGATGTTGTTGCAGCACTTACTGTTCCAGCATTTATTTGACTTGAATTAGTCATTTTTCTGTCACAAATGGCAGACAATTTAGTATGTGAAATACTACTAGTAAAGAATAAATCCTTACACAGACTGTTTCTGATTTAACGATAAAGTTTTTATGTTATTTTAATCGTTAACCAAATGAATTTTAAAAATTCAAACAGAGTAGAAAACCATAAAGGTTTTAATCTCCAGAAACCTCAAATACATAAACTATTTAAATTTCTTAAGCTTGTTATCTCATGTATTCAGATTAGTCAAAAATACAGAAACAGAAAAAAAATGAAATTGACAGAATGATTTTTAATCCGAGTCCACAGAAACCACTGTGTTTCCTTAAGAAATTTAATCCCCACATTGTACCCGAGGTTGCAAATTAATACCTCCCATGATAAAACGGATTAACCTGTTAAAGAAGTAGCGGTACCTCAAACTTCAATAACTTCAGCGAACGCAAGAACAACAACAAGAGCACACACAGACTCAGTCGATCGACTATTTTATTTATGTAAGAATATGTATGCAGAGAGGAAAAATTTTCAGTGTTTGAAAAAATGAAAAAGACCTCTTATTTATAGCCATTTGCAGAAAGGAACGAGTCTGTTCAGACCCGTTTTTTCCAGAACATTGTGTCCTTTGGGAAAAGTAACGACTTTTCGGAAGGATTACCGTTTGGGAAAAGTAACGACTTTTCGGAAGAATTACCGTTACACGTGAATTTCAATTAAATTCAGTTGCGCCAAATTAATTCTGCTATTTAATTAACATTCTGAATTAATTTATAAGAGAAAGGAAATGATTTAACAAGATTGATTAAATAAATTTTGTCCAAAAATATTATCAATCAATCACTTGCCAAATCCAAATCCAAATCCGAAGCCGAAGCCGAAGCCGAGGCCGAGCGAGCACCTTCTTCTTAACCCTTTAAGAACTAAAGGAAGTGTTTCCTAATATAAGAACAACAATTTCCTTTCTTCTACCAATATGGTAAAAATGACCTTTCATTTGCACTTTTGCAATGATGACTTTTCATTTTCCCTCCAAAATTGGTTCCCCCACTTTCATTGGTTCTTCCACTTTCCATTTTCTCTTTTTATTTCCCATTCACACCTTGCTAAACCCAACAGGTAAGACCATGAAATATTATTATTTTGTAGAGGTATTATTTAATCGATAAATTAATATTTATTAATTTAAAGAGTGTCCGGCATCAAAAAATTGTTAAGGGATGGAATCTCAAAGAATTTGAAAGAACCCACTTGTGAAAACCTCTTTCATGAACTTGAGGTCATGATTAATGATCTCGGTTACCGCAATAAAATGGTCGATAATAACCTATTGGATGAGTGAAATTGATACATGCTCAGATGTCCAGAGTTAAAAACAAATTGTGGATATCATTGGAAAAACAATGTTAATGATAAAGTTGAAGATGATACAATACTTTTGGAAGCAGTTACGCGTAAGAAAACACTTGCATCTAGAACTCTTCAAATTTTTAAAGTGCAATAAGAAAAGACAACACCGAAACTTTTTTGATGCAATAAGAAAAGTTAGAGATAAGATTTAACTAGATTTAAATTTTAACAAAAAAATAGAACATAATAGAATCATATTTCACTAAATTTTCTTAGATATATTTGTACTTTTAAAGAATTATTAATTTATAATATCAATGGGATCATATATTTATACAGGAGTTTTCTAAAAATATATTATCTTATTATCTTATAAAAATTAGTAATTTTTTCCACTAGCTCAAATTGAGATCGAAGGAAATTATTATTTTAAAAAATTTATTAATTAATAAACTATTAATTTAGTGAGATTTTACTGTTGGACTAAATGGTTCCGCCTCGGCCTCTGCTCAAAAGGATACCCATATAGAGTATAGCCAAATCTGAAGTGCAAAAATTTGAGCGGTCATTTTGGGGTGGGAAGGCTTCTATATTTATAAAATATATATAATTATCATGTTTGATCCGATTATTTTGTCTAATATTTATTATTTGTTTATGTTCCGCTTTATGTATTAGAGAAACCTTGTTATTTAATTTGTCTAAAATAGAATATTATATTTAGATTTTAAAAGATATATATGTTTGTAACAAATTTTAAAGTGACAGCAAATAAATTATAATCACAAAAAATATGAAGAAATATAATTGTATTCATCAAGATTACGGGTACAATTATGTTCCTTCCTTGATTCTCCTCTCATAAGATTTATCCATGATTCGAGGGCCGTTAGTGGCGTATTTCTCGAACTAGAATGATTTAGATTTGACCTCTATATGAATATTTCATGAATTTGCGAATATTCGAGATCTTAATCTTTAAAAAACCCAAGAGTTTATGGAATATTTGAGATGTCTTTTAAGAGAATTTAGTATCTTTTATATAGACATAAACTAGACTTTAGGATTGAGTAGCCTCCAAGAATCCTAATTTGAGTTGAACACAATTTGTAGAGTCCCAGCTCAAATAAAACACATCTTGTAGAGTGCCACAAAATTTCAATGTCTACGATATAATATTATTGTTTTGAAAGTCTAAGCATAGGGCTTTATCCTAGATATCGTAGGGTACGCACTAAAAGGTTCTCTTTATGAAAATGGGATTTGCTTTATTTGACATCTCATATATTATATAAACCATGTTAGTTACATGATCCCCTTTATACTATAAGGTAGGTCAAGTCATAATTTGAAGTTGAGATGTTGTCTCATGTACATTTTGTCTTTAAATAAACAATTCAAAATACCTTATCCTCTTTTGTCTCTCTGCCTTTTCCTTTTCTTTTTTTTTATGCGGTATTTGATATTCACATTGAAGTCCGACTAAATCTAGATTCGTGCCGAAAAGTCTCACATTGATAGGTAAATGGCTCCCTAACAAAGGCGACTTCGTATCCAAAAAAAATTGAACTCGAGATCTCTTGGTTAAGAATGAAGGAGTAGTTGCCACTTCACCACAGTCCTTGTTGGTATTCTTCCTTCTCCTTAATACTATAGCCAAGTACACATATATATATCATGGCATTGCCTTTTCTTTACAACTTATATATTATATAAAAAAAAAAAAATCCAATTGTCTATTATTTCTTTCAAAGAAGAAGAAGAAGAAGAAATGGAAGGAGAAATGGATGGTAAAGTTTTTCAGACATGTCAAAAGAGTTTTGTTCAAGTTCAGAATATATTGGATCAAAATAGGCTGTTAATCAATGAGATTAATCAGAATCATGAGTCCAAAATCCCTGATAATTTGAACAGAAATGTTGGTTTAATTAGAGAACTCAACAACAATATCAGAAGAGTTGTTGACCTTTATGCACATCTTTCAGGTTCATTCAACAAATCTAATGATGTTTCATCTGAAGGAGATTCCTCTGGAAGACCTACTCACAAAAGGAATAGGCCTCTCTAAAACGTCAGAGATTGATTTGAGGTCCGATTATCATCAGACAGTTGATTGTAGTTTAGCCTCTTCCTTCCCACTGGTCAACATTCTAATAATGATATTTGTACCTTCAGATCTAATTGAAACAAGAATTTAATTTTTTTCTTTTATTTTGTCTATATATATTTCAAAATCAATTGCCTGTTGAGGGGTAATTGTTGTTGTAAACTGTACTGAGGCCAAAGATATTGATTTTCGTAAAAGGGGATAGATGTTGTAAGCTTTTTAAACTTTTTCTTTGAGGATTTGTATGTGGAGAACTTAGCAGAATCAAGGAGATGCTCTCAAATTCTCTGTAGAAAAAACAGCTTTAAATCCAGATCGTAATTTCATATCAACGTTTATTTATCATATTCTGAATAAAACTTTCGACTTCAAACTTCGATTGAAAATCTCAAATTCACTTCAATGGTAGAATTTAATTTTAAATTTTCTATAATTTAAAAGTTAGCCCCATAATTTTAGATTTTGAAACAAAAAAAAAAACTCATCTTTATTACAAAAAATAATAATTAGCCAACCCACTTTCCCCTTTTCATAAAAAAAAAAC
The DNA here is from genome assembly GCF_900185275.1 of Solanum verrucosum. NCBI lineage: Eukaryota > Viridiplantae > Streptophyta > Magnoliopsida > Solanales > Solanaceae > Solanum > Solanum verrucosum. Next base: position 1,062,249 of record NW_026020363.1, read on the forward strand.
ATCCTAAAGTCAGTTGGTGTTACGGCGAAGAATCTTTTGTTATAATTAATTTAGGTAGAATTGAGGGAATTTTTAATACTCTCTTTTATTCAATTTTTTAAACTGATTTTGACTTGTTATAAAATTTAAGAAAGTAAAAAAAAATTAATCTTATAATTCTTAAATATATCACGTGAAAAGTTGAAATTAAAAAGTTATAAGAAAAATATTTTTTTAATGAACAAAAAATAGAAAATAAAATAAACAAATTAAAATATAAAAGTAATTTGTACAAATTTTGAGTTTTTAAGATGATGAAAAAAAGTATAATTTCTTTGCAAAACTTATGACCAAATATAATTTCAATTTCAAATTAATATAATCCAGGTTAATAATTTCAAGTTCACGTCCAAACACTTGCTAACTCTTTTTTATTTCCCAATCACAGAGCACTACAAGATGAGAATCTAAATAAGAAATGATGTGGCTTTTTGACCAAAAAAAATTAGTAAAACTTTGCCCCATTTGTTTATGTTTATTGTTGTTCCATCCAATGAGAATATCTTGGAGAGCATTGATAGGGAAAGATATAGATAGTAAATTCTATGGATGTAAATAATTTAATTCATAAATAAATAAAAAGCAGTTTGGAAGTTAGTTTAAAGTCCAAATAAATATATGTGTGAACAAGTGACTCCTTTAAGATGCAACTTAACTTCTATGTGCTTATCCCCAACTCAAAGTTTCTTTCTAGTTACCTTTTATTTTCTTTCCTTCATCAAAGTATATCCAATAATGTATTCACAGGTTCCATAAAATTTAGTATTGAATTTTTTTTAAATATGTCGTCGAATTTTTTAAAATGATTTTGTCATGTCATCCATTAATAGTTAGGATTATTGTATCATCATCATCATCATAACATAGTCGGTTCATTCATGCTACGTACTAACTACTAACGGACCTCTACTATTACTAGAATTTGTTAACGACATTATCTTAGCTCTTCATTACTTCTCAGCCCTCACTCCCTTTCATGAGTCATTTCATTAAATTTAATATCATATTTAAATCTTTTCTCAATGGCTTATAATTAGAGTTGTCAATATGGATTGGCCCATCCCATCCGAGCTAACCATATAAGCTTTGAAATTTGACGAGTCAAGCTGGGCTAGCCCATTTTTTGTGTGGACCAGAAAATGATCGGTCCAGCCCGCAAGTACGTGAGCTACGGGCTTTGCCGGATCAACCCTCTTTTCTTAAAAGTATATTTTTTATAATTTTAAATTATAATTTAAAAATATTATCATAGATATCGACAAGACAATATTACATGGTGTTAATGTTACTACTTGTTAATCAAATACACAAAAAAATTATCTTTATAATATTTATTAAGTTTGATTTCAAGTAAAAGCATAAATAGTTAAATATAAATATTAACCTAATTGTTTTCCAATGATCATAATAAAACACAAAAAAATATGACAATATTCCATAGGTTATGGCCTATGTAGTGATTCGCTAAAAATTTTAGGGAATTTTTATTTTATGTAGTACATATTTTATAAACATAATTTGTATTTAAATTGTAATATTTCAAACTTTAAACAAATTTTGAATTTAGAGTCTTGTTATTTTTAATACTCTATTTTATTTTTATTTTTGAATTAATTTTTATTTGACCCACGGGCCGGCCCTATTTATATTTCTCAAGCCCCACAAATCGACAGACTTATTCAGGCCGGGCTAAAAAGTTGTTTTCTTAAATAGACTCCAAAAATCGTAGCCCAACCCTATCAAATCACGAGTTAGGCCATATCGGCTCATCATGTCTAGCCCATATTGATGACTCTGCTTATAACATGTGACTCTCATGAATAATGAAATTAAGGGGAAACTAAGCATATGCCCCATAAAAGCATAGTAATTACAGATTTATACCCCTTTATATTTATGCTCCCTCACTAATTACAAAAAAATGCTCCATTTCTTTGTAGTTTTAGTTATTTAACTCCTTTTTAATTCTTTTGCTTTTTATTTCTTTGATTCTTTTTTTTAAAAAAATATTTTATTATTTTTTACACCATAATTTGATTAATACCCAATGTTTATTTTATATACTTCCTTTCTTCTTTTATTTTCTTTTTTCTTATTTATTTCTTTATTCGTTTATTTTTTTCTCTACTCTTTTTAATCTCGTGTCTTTTTTTTTATGCATTTTTTTCATTTATTTTTTTCAAATTATTTTATTCTTTATTCTTACACTATAATCAAATTATACTAAAAATTTATTTTATATACTCTCTATCTTTTTTTCTCATTATTACTTTATTCGTTTATTATCTCTATTTCTTTCTTTTTCTTTTAATTTTCTCATTTTTCCTTTTTTTTTTCTCCTTTATCGGTTTCTTTTATATTTTTTCATATTTTTTGTTTTTTTTCTTTATTTTATGTTCCTTTTCTTTTCTGTTCTCCTCTTCTTCTTTTTTCTAATTATTTCTTTATTTTTAAAATATTTTTCTTCCTTTCTCATTCATTTTTTTCTCAAAGCATAATATTCTTTATTTTTTCACTACGATTTAATTTCATGTTTTTGGTCATTCTTTATTTTCTTTTATTTTTATTTTTTCATTTAGTTAATTTTCTTTCCATTTTTTCTTTCTGATTTTTTTTCATCTGATTCAGTCTGTAATGACACTTTACAATATATCTATATACTTTCATGGTATCATGGACGTATGGTTCAATACTTTACAGAGATGTCATTGTCACACCCCGAGGCTACCCCTTGACGTAAAACAGAACCTAGGATCATGAATGACCCCAAGCTAATTCTGTGTCTGGCATATATCAAGCATACAGAGAATCACTGAATAAAACATGTACTATGCGGAAGCTAAAACATGGATAACTGAAAGTGGGGAATACTCAACTAGCCTGAATGTATAAAATATACTAAGAGTTTAATAACAACCGAAAGAATGTCTGAAAAACCTCTAACTAAGTTGAGTTGCTGGGACATGGCCCTAACTAAATCTACCAATATTGAAAACTGAAAGTAAAGACTAAAATGAAAGGATGTCTATTGTCCTCAGAAAATGAGGACTCACCACTGAAGCTGCTGAATGCAGACTGAGAATCGATCTAAGCGTGATCTGGATGCTGAGTACATGAACCTACATCATGAAAAGATGTAGCGCAGAGTATGCGTTAGTATTTGAAATGTACTGAGCATGCATGATATAGATAATAAGCTGAACAAATATATATATATATATATATATATAAGCTGAATAAAGCATAACTGAGCAAGAATGTAAATACTGAAACATAACTGAAAAAGCTATGTTGAATGCAATGACCAAGTACTAATCATGAAAATAACATTATGAACTGAATGTTGAAGTATATACTGGAAACCTGGTCAAATGAACTACGAGTCTGACTGTTTGAGCTACTATTAACGTCCATAAACCACGTGAGCTAAACGTGAAGTCCGATGTATACGCCTCATCGAGAGGACCCAATATACCTTGTCAAGGATATAAAGGCATGTCTGACGTGATCACTAAATCTGATGCCCAACAGAGGGGACTTATAATCCTAAGGGGGCACGTACTTCTGGGACTATGAGGGTACGCTGAATCCTAGTCCAACTCGGTACTAATTAAGTCTACTCCCAACTGAATATGTATATGACTGAAATGTGACTAAAATACTGAATAGCTCAAAATACTGACGAACCCTAGTCCAACTCGGTACTAAGTCTACTCCCAACTGAATATGTAAATGACTGAAATGTGACTAAAATACTGAATAGCTCAAAATACTGACATGCAATCTGAGAATGTAACATTTATATACTGATAATGTGGCATTCAAAATTTGGAGCATGATTATTTGTTTAACTGACCTAGCAAGTGTAATTCATGGTGAAAAAACCCCCAAGTTAGGGAGGATGATCATGAATTGGTGTAGGATTAGGATTTGGTTATAATTCAAGTGTTAATAGGCTATTGTTTATTGATTGTTGAATATTTTTGTTGTATTAGACCAAGAACAAGACAAGGCACTTCAAAAGGGAAAATCTCAAATTTTTTTAGAGTCCCAAGAGGCTTGATTCGAGTTAGGTGATGATTGTATGTTTCTGATTTATGTATGTATGCATGTCTACTACTTTATAGTATCATTTGCACAATACATGTTAGGGAAAACGTTAAAAAGCATATGGAATAATATCATATTCATAATCTCTTATAATGGACCTGTTACGTGACTTGTGGCTTTCAAGTGGTAGTGTTCATTGTATTTGTAATTGTGCATGCTTATTTGTAATTATTGATTCTCTTGGGTACCATGTCTGGTATTTGATATCCCATGGTTGGATTAGACACCATGTCTGGTATAAACTAATGGTTGGCTCGGATACCACATCCGGTACGAAAATATCTTTATATGGTTGACTCGGGTACCACACCGGTACACTTACTAAGGATGGCTTGGGTACCACACCGGTACACTAACATATTGAGTTTGGGATTCATCATAGGACTAGGTATGTGTTTATGGTTCCATCAGTGGACTATGATTTGCATTTGTGATCATGTGGGACATGCATACATGTATTTGTTGTTTCATTATATGTGGCTGGGAGTCCATATGAATTGATAATTGTTATTTGTTGTTATGTGTTACTGTATTGTGGTAATATGTTATATTCATATCTTGGACTTATTGTGTGATCTTATTAGTACATTTTGATTTATGTACTGATACTGCACACATTCTTTTTTTTTTATTGAGTGCAGGGCATCTCTCAACAGCGGATCCAAGACCTCAGTTAAGAGACATTTGACTTCTAATCAAACGGCGAGCCATTCTTCTAGGCTGTCGTGAATTCCTTTGCTTTTCTTGTCCATCTTTTTTTACTAAAACATTCTTAGACTATTGTTTACTATGTTAAGTTTTGGGCTTGCATCTCCTTCATTTTAGACATTAGAGTTTTGATACAACGACTTTTAGTTCTTAGGGTTTATTTCCGCACAAATATTTGATTATTGGATTGACTTTATGGGAGCTCAATTCTTTAATTGTTGAATGGTTTGATCATTGATTGAGTTTATGTGGCCCCAATCTTTAGTTGTTTGAAATTGCTTTTCTTACTTCTATATAATGAACATGTTTTAAATCAATGGAGTGTTGAGTTTAGTTGGGGTTAGTTGTTGGTTCTTTCATCAGGTGATTTAGTGTGGGCGTCACCTACGACGGTCTGAATCGTGACAAAAAAAAGGAAAATAAGGAAAGATCAATTTATTTATTCTATTTTATTTTTGTGATTGAATCTTAATTTTGTTTATCGTCTTTTATGTACTGTTTTTTGTTAATTTACTTGATTTTGTATAGATATTATAAAAATATTATTGCTCTACCTGATAAATGAATAAATATTATTGTATTTTGTAATATTGAATTATATTTTGTATATATAGAAATTTTGCCTTTTAAAGCTATTCATTTTGGTGACTTCTTGCTCTAATAAGCATGCCTCTCTCCCTTTTATCAAGACACATATTCAAGACTTTTAAGTAGTAAAGATGAAAGATGTGTTCACTATTTAATTGTTATTATGAATATAAATAAATATTCTTAAAAATCAATTTTATATAAATCAAATAAAAAAAAGTGAATATTTTTCACTCCGCAACCTTCAATAAAATATGTTTTTGCAAATGCGGTTTAGGTTCGAGAACAACTACTTTTCTGAAGTATGATAATGTATTGAAAAATCATTGCCCCAAAAGCTTCAAAGTTTTTGAGTTGATTCATTAATAAAATTATGCTAAATTTCAATCATTCAAAAAGTTTATTTTTTTGGGGGTGTTTGTTCAAGAAAAACATCATTGAATAACCTGAAATTTTACATGCTTTCTAGGTGGACCCTTGAAGAATAAAATGACACCTTAATTTCATATGTGAGGAAATAGAAAACACTCGCTCAGCTCCATGTATATATTATTCTTATTAAAAATAAATATTTCTTAATATTTGTCATTTCATAAAATTAATACATAAATAATACTATTTTTTTTTTTCAAGAGTTATTAGTCTTGAAAGTATGAATTTGACCAACATAGAAAAACTAAATAATTAATTCATTTCTCATAATTAATCAAAATAAATAAATTTTTGTTCATTTATTGAAAACTTAACTTCAAGAGATCACTAAATAAAGTAGAATGATAAATTTACTTAGTTCCTTAAAAGACGTAAAATTTTAAATAGTGACATATAAATAGAAACGGAGGAAGTATGAACATAGGCGATGCACTCGAAATGACTCAACTCTTTTATGGGTGTTATTATAATTATAATATCTTACTTCATTCTTTTTATTATTTTACAAGTATTTAAACATGTAGCACATGAATCATATCTTATCTTATTCCCTTATATAAGGGGTGCATTTGTTACGAAGGAAAATGTTTTCCTAGAAAATATTTTTTTGGAAAATAAGTAGATTTTTTACTCATTTTTCTCATGTTTGGTTGGTGAATAGAAAATATTTTAGTATTTAATTTTTGAATGAGAAATATCTTTTATTTTTACTAGAGTAGAAAATAATTTTTGAAATTAAAAATATTTTTTTGGGGGTGGGGAATGGTAGGGGGCTGGCGGGGGGGGGGGGGGGTCGAGGGTATGGGTGAAAAAATAAAAATTTGAAATTGAAAATATTTTTTTAAAGTAAATTTAAATTTTTTTTGGGGGGGCGTAGGGGGGCTGGGAGGGTCGAGGGTAGGGGTGAAAAAATGAAATTTTAAAGTTGAAAATACTTTTTAAAAACAAACTTTTTTTTTTTGGGAGAGGGGGAGGGGGAGGGGGAGGTTGGGGCTTGTAGAGGGGGTGGGTAGGGGGGGATCGAGGGTAGGATGAAAAAATGAAATTTTGAAGTTGAATTTTTTTTAAAAAAAACAAACTTAATTTTTTTTTTTGGGGTTGGGGGACTAGTAGGGGGTTGGGTGGGTTGGGGGGGCTAGTCGGGAGCTGGGTGAGTGGGGGGGGGGTCGAGAATAGGGGTAAAAAAATAAATTTTTGAAGTTGAAAATATTTTTAAAAACAAACTTAAATTTTTTTAGGGGGTTGGGGGTTGGTAGAGGGGGTGGGTGGGTGGGTCGAGGGTAGATATGAAAACAATGAAATTTTAAAGTTGAAAATATTTTTTAAAAATAAACTTAATTTTTTTTTGAAGGGGGTGGGGGCTGGTAGGGGATGGGTTGGGTGGGTGGGAGGTCGATGGTAGGGGTGAAAATATGAAATTTTGAAGTTGAAAATATTTTTTAAAAATAAACTTAAATTTTTTTTTTTAAGGGGGTGGAGGGCTGGGTGAGAGGGTAGGGGGTAAAAAAAAATAAAAAAATGAAATTAGAAATTTCTTTTAAAAATGACTTTTTAATATATTTTTTTCTTAGGGGAGTGGTAGGGGGCTGGGGTGAGGGTGGGATAAAACAAATTGAAGTTAAAAACATTTTTTATAAACAAGCTTTAAAAATTTTTTTGGGGTTGGGGGTGATTGGGGGGCTAATTTGAGGGTAGAGATAAAATACATTGATTTTTCAAAAAAAAAATAATTATAATTTGAATTTGGAAGACAGTTTTGAAAAATATTTTCTTTAAATTTTGAAGGAAAGTCATTTTTCTTAAATTTAAGACAAATGAATTGTTTTGAAAAATATTTTTCAAAATATTTAGCGCAATCAAAACATGAGAAAATTGAAAAATATTTTTTAAAAAATGTTTTTCTTCATACCAAACACAACCAAAAAGGGAATTTCACCTGCCTGTTTCATCGTCTACAAGAGCCACACTTGCGCAATTTTAGCTACCTGTTTCATCCTGCACCCTGCCTTCCATGTCTTCTTTTGCCACAGTATCCATGTCTTCTTTTGCCACAGTTGTAAGACTGTTGTATTATGTGGACTTTCCAAACACTTCCGCCTCTTACTATTCCATGTCTTTTTTTGCCCTTCTCCCATTTGGATTTTCCCTAGTTTCACCGCCTCGCTGCGCTGCTTTGCCCCTTCCCATTACAGATTGTTCTGTTGGATTTCCGTAGCTTTTAAAAAACCAAATTGAAGATTCATGTGCTTGACTTCTTCGTAGTTGTGCCTACAAATTGGTTCGTTTTCGCTGAGTGCTTAGATTTGCTGTTAGTTTCCAATGGAAATCGTTGTATCGATTAGCTTCCCACAACTTTAGATGTCTGTCTGTCTACCTTATGGGTGATGAATTGAAGTTACAAATACCTCATTTTCTTTTGGTTCAACTTAAATATGTTTGAACATGATCAATTATGGCTAGATTGAATATTCCCTTAACATTGCTGAAAGTTGAAGATTTGTAAATTAAAAATACACTTTCTGCTCAATTTAAATGGGATGATACAGCTTAGATAAACAAATAGAACACTTTAGCTCACTCATCTCTCGCCTTTTTCCAGCTTCCGCCATGATCGAAGTCGGGTAATTTTATAAAAAATATTATTAATTATTATTAATTATTTTTTACTTATGACCCAAGTTTACTTGTAATTCAAATAATACCATAAATAATATTTAATAAAAAATAGATTTCGTCTGTACATTGGTTACTTGATGGACGTATCAGATTAAGTCATAACCTCTATAAATTGGTCATTCCTCCACCCATTAGGGTTCTCTACAATAATTCAATCGATGACGGTTGTAGTAACATAGAGTTAGGGTAAAGAGGTGGAAATCAATTTACGACTAACGCTTTCACTTCTCTCTGTGATTATGTCTTTCGCATCAGGTATGTGTCCTAATGATCTTTATGTAAGATTATTGTGTTCAAAATTCTGATATTATGTATTAAAGTATTTGATCTTACATATGACATCAAAGCCTGAATTGTTTGAACGGATAATCTTCGTATTTAAACTTACGTTGACATCCAAATTTTTTATTATTTGGGTGCGCATCAAACAAGGAAAATCAATGTTTCTTTTTTCTTGAGTTCATAAAAAAAGAAAATAATAAAACTCACGTATACAGAAAAATTTTCAGAAGAAAAGAATGGCTAAACTGCATCTACTTTTTTCTTTTTGTGAAAAAAAATAAAATAAAAATATATGGGTTTATTTTATTATATGCATTATAACCTATTTTTTTGTTTTTGTTTTTGTTTTACCGCATCAGAAACTTTATGCAAATTATGAAAAATAAAGGAACTTCCTTTTAATATTCGTGTATTGTTTGGACAAATATTAAATTGGGTTGGTTTAGTTATATATAGACTGACCTCCTTCAGAAGAATTAACGGTAACAATATTTAATGGTATGATTTGTCTTTTAAATAGGTGCACAAATTCTGAAAATCTTAATATTTTCATAATACAATAATTATGTTTGTTTTAGATTGTGCAATAACTTAAAGTGGTCGTTATACTAAGCAATAAATAATATGTGTACTTTGTGTAAAATAGTTTGTTAGTCATCAAAGTGGTCAAACTAGATAAATTAACGTCTACACATGTAATATTTATGATCACTTGATGCATGTATTATGTTTCTATAGTTTCTTAGTCACCAAAGTGACCAAACTAAAATGTTTAAAATTATTCACATGCACAAATTTTTATGAGATTATGTATGCATTTGTATTCATATAACTTGTTAGTCACCAAAGTGGTCAATAGTATGATTAAGAAAAACATGCATTCATAATATTGTCATTTATCTATGAAAGTTAATTAAATGCTTATATTGAAAAATAAATAGATAAATTGACTTTCACTATTGATAGAACTTAAGAATTTACCCAAATGTGAATCAATCATTCTATGAATAGTGAAAAATATGAGGTGAATTAATTTTTTAGTCAAACATATATTGTAAATCTAAAAATGTCGTATATGGTTGATTAAAAATATGCAATTACCTATTAAAGATAAAATTGACATTTAAATTATGATAGTGTGTCATAGTATCTACCCAAAGGAAAATTACGATATATTTTTATCGCTTTACTGAATTCACATTATTTTCTGATTTGTGAGCATGCATATCTATTTTGCAGTTATTCCTCTTCATTTGCATGCTTCGTCTGTTAATGTGTTCAATGGACTGAACTTCTCTGAATGACATGAACAAGTACAGTTCCACTTAGGTATGATAGATCTTGACTTGGCTCTGCTGAATGACAAACTTACTGCCATTACTGATAAGAACAGTGAGGATAAGAAGTCTTTTCATAAATCATGAGAGCGCTCTAACAAATTGAGTCTTATGTTCATGTGAATGATTGTTGCTAACAACATTAAGAGTACTATTCCACAAACAGAAAGTGCCAGGGAATATTTGAAGTTTGTGGAAGAATGTTTTCGTTCTGCTGATAAGTCTCTCGCTGGTACACTAATGGCTGAACTCACGACCATGAAGTTTGATGGGTCGTGTAGTATGCAAAATCATATCATTGAGATGACTAACATTGCAACAAGTCTTCGAACCTTTGGGATGAAAGTGGATGACACCTTCTTGGTTCAGTTCATTCTGAACTCATTGCCTCTTGAGTATGGACCATTCCAAATTAACTATAACACTATTAATGATAAGTGGAATGTTAGTGAATTGTCTAGTATGCTTACTCAAGAGGAGTCAAGACTTAAGAAATAAGGAGGTCATTCCATTAACCTCATGGGTCAAGGAGCTGGTAAATGACTTAAAGTGAATGCTAACAAGTTTAAGAAAAAGAAAGCACCTGCTAAAGCTCCACAGGATGCTCAAAAGGAACTCAAGGCTGATGTGTGTCGTTTCTGTAAAAAGGACACTATCAGAAAGATTGCCTGGAACGTAAATCTTGATTTGAAAAAAATGTAACATTTAGTGCTTTTGTATGTTTCGAATCAAATTTAGTAGAAGTTCCTAATAATACTTGGTGGCTTGATTCTGGTGCAACTACTCATGTATCCACTATGTTGCAGGGATTCACTACGATCCAAATAAGTATTTCGTGTTCATGGGAAATCGCATGAAGGATAAAATTGAAGGCATAGGGACTTATCGATTGATCTTGGAGACTGGACATCACCTTGATCTATTATAGACTCTTTAAGTTCCTTCAGTTTCTAGGAATTTGATTTCTCTTTCAAGACTTGATGTTTTTGATTTTGATTTTAAGTTTGGACATGGATGTTTCAATTTATATAAGAAAACTGTTTTTTATGGTTCTGGTGTTCTTATTGATGATTTATATAGATTGAAACTCGATAATAATTTTTTTGAATTCCTACTTACTATTCATCAAAATGTTGGAATTAAACATAGTTCACTAAATGAAAGTTCTGCTTATTTGTGGCATAAACGTTTGGGTCATGTATCCAAAGAATGATTAAAGATATTAGTAAAGAATGAAATTCTTTCGAATTTAAATTTTGCTGATCTTGATATATGTTTGGATTGCATTAAAGGAAAGCAAACCAACCATACCAAGAAAGGTGCCACAATGAGCACTCAACTTCTTGAAATTATACACACTGATATTTGCGGACCCTTTGATGTTCCATCTTTAGGTGGAGACAAATATTTTATCACCTTTATCGATGATTTTTCACGTTATGAATTTATCTATTTGTTGAAAGAAAAATCTCAAGCAGCGGACGCTCTCAAAGTTTACGTTAATGAGGTTGAAAGACAATTAGATAGAAAAGTGAAAATCATTAGGTCAGATAGAGGTGGTGAATATTATGGAAAGTATAACGAATCAGGACAATATCCATGTCCATTTGCAAAATTCCTTGAAAAACATGGCATATGTGCACAGTATACTATGCCAGGAACACCTCAACAAAATGATGTTGCAGAAAGGCGTAATCGAGCACTTATGGATATGGTTAGGAGTATGATGAGTAATTTCTCATTACCCAAATCATTGTGGATGTATGTTGTTAAAACCGTTGTATATTTATTAAACAGGATTCCTAGTAAGGCAGTTCCAAAGACCCCTTTTGAATTGTGGACGGGAAGGAAGCCTAGTTTAAGACACCTGCATGTTTGGGTTGTCAAGCGGATGCTAAAGTTTATAATCCACATGAAAAGAAATTAGATTCTCGAATGGTAAGTGGTTACTTTATTGGCTATTCAGAGAAATCTAAAGGGTATAGGTTTTATTGTCCAAATCATAGTTCGAGAATTGTTGAAGTCGGTAATGCAAAATTCATTGAGAATGGTGAAGTTAGTGAGAATGTTGAACGACAAAGTGTGGAAATCAATAAGGTAATGGTAAATATTCCATTGCCCATGAATGTACCTACTTCCACACCAATAACAAATGTTGTTTCTCTTATTGAAGAACACTTTAACAATGTTGAACAATATTTGGGTGAAACACTTCAAGAAGGAACTAACTCACAAGTATCTGACGCAAATGAACCACAAACAGTGCCATTAAGAAAATCTCAAGAGAAAGAAAATCAGCCATTTCAGATGATTATGTGATTTATTTGCAAGAGTCATATTTTGACATTGGAATTAATAAAGATCTGGTTTCATTTTCACATGCCATAGAAAGCACTGAGTCTGATAAATGGATTGATGCCATGAATGAAGAGTTAAAATCCATGAAATACAACAAAGTCTGGGATCTTCAATTACCAGAAAGTTCTAAAAGAATCGGGTGTAGATGGGTCTTCAAGACCAAACGCGATTCTAATGGTAATATTGAACGATATAAAGCCAGACTTGTTGCCAAGGGATACACCGGTCTCAAAGAAAGACTCATTAAGAATTGTTTTGGCTTTGGTAGCTCATTATGATTTAGAGTTACATCAAATGGATGTGAAACCTGCCTTTCTTAATGGAGACCTCGATGAGGTTGTTTATATGAACCAATCGGAGGATTTCAAAATTAAAGGAAAAGATCAAATGGTGCGTAAGCTAAAAAAGTCAATATATGGACTCAAACAAGTCTCACGACAATGGTATATAAAGTTTAATGATAACATAACATCTTTTGGATTTAAGGAAATTACCGTTGATCGGTGCATATACCAAAAGATCAGTGGGAGTAAGTTTATATTTTTAGTCCTGTATGTTGATGACATTTTACTTGCTGCTGATGATTTAGGCATATTGCGTGAGACGAAAGACTTTCTCTCTATGAACTTTGAAATGAAAGATATGGATGAGGCATCCTATGTGATAGGGACAGAAATATTTTGTGATAGATCACAAGGATTATTGGGACTGTCTCAAAAAGGCTATATCGAAAGAGTTCTAGAAAGATTTAACATGAACAATTGTTCAGCAGGAATAGTTCCTATTCAAAAAGGAGACAAATTTAATCTCATGCAATTCCCAAAGAATGATGTAGAACGAAAAGAAATGGAAACAATTCCTTACTCTTCAATTGTTGGAAGTTTGATGTATGTTCAAACTTGCACAAGATCGGATATTAATTTTGCGATCGGAATGCTAGGAAGATCAAAGTAACCTTGGAATTGATCACTGAAAAGCTGCAAACAAAGTTTTAAGGTACCTGAAAGGAACGAAGGATTACATGCTCATGTATAGGAGATCCAATCACTTAGAAGTGACTGGATACTCGAATTTAGATTTTGCTGGATGTGTTGACACTAGAAAGTTCACATTTGGTTACTTGTTCCTATTAGCTGAAGGAGCAATATCGTGGAAGAGTGCTAAGCAATCTGTCATTGCTATATCCACAATGGAAACAAAATTTGTGGCATGTTATGAAGCCACAATTCATGCATTATGACTGCAAAATTTCATTTCAGGACTTGGGGTTGTCGACACCATTACCAAGCCACTGAAAATTTATTGTGATAATACTGCAACAGTATTCTTCTCGAAAAACAATAAGTACTCCAAAGGTCCCAAACATATGGAATTAAATTACTTTACTGTCAAAGAAGAAGTTCAGAAACAAAGAGTGTTACTTGAGAATATTAGAACTGATCTCATGATTGCAGATCCGTTAACAAAAGACTTACAACCAAAGGCATTTAAAGAACATGTTCAAATAATGGGTCTTGGTTGTACTTATGATTGATACATTTATGATGTTTTTACACTCTGAGCTCAAATTATGTGTTTCTGATATACATTAATGAATTTCTTGTTTCTCTTAATGGTGTATACATTATTGTTTTGAGATATTACAAGATAAGTCTCTATGAGACATTATTGTGGACCGTAATGTTATATGTTTTTATAGCTTATGAACCTAGTATGATGAGTTGCTAATGTAGTAGTATATGGAAGGAAGTTTGTAGCTTAAAAATTTATGTACAACCGCCATAACTCGCATTAGTAGTTTATTATATTGTGGTATGTATGATGGACATCATAGAAGAGATTTATTATATGCGCGACTAATGTTTATGAAATATTAATGTTATATGGTCATTGGGCCAAGTGGGAGAATGTAAGAATTATTATTAATTATATTTTACTTATGGCCCAAGTTTACTTGTAACCCAAGTAATACCATAAATAATATTTAATAAGGAATAGATCTCGTCCGTACATTGGTTACTTAATGGACGTACCAGATTAAGTCATAACCTCTATAATTGATCCTCCCTCCACCCATTAGAGTTATCACGTATTCTCTACAATAATTTCATCACTGACGGTTGTGGTAACATAAAGTTAGGGTAAGGAGGTAGAAACCAATTTATGCCTAATGCTTTCACTTCTCTATATGATTTTGTCTTCCACATCAGGTATGTGTCCCTAATGATTTTTATGTAAGATTATCGTGTTCAAGATCCTGATATTATGTATTAAAATATTTGATCTAACAAATTCAGCAAAGAAAACACCTCTCTTTGTTTATTTAAATTTTTCGTGACATTCTTCCTTGAGTTTTTGCAGTATTAATGTTTCAGTACTGTGCTTATCTTTCAGGAAAGTCCAACTATTTCAAAATTCAATTCTACTTCTTCCTCCAGTGCACCTATATTTATTTTGATCAAAAGATGTTCTCTTCATTTCGTTTGCCATAACTACTGTTACCTGTAACAAAAATTGATGCTTTTTTCCCCATTTTTTTTATATGCATTGCACAAAAGATACGCAACAAATGCTTTCTATGACAGAATATAAAATACAGTATATTGCAAATGAACTGCTCCCCTAGGTATTTTTATGAAATTGGATTGGTACAACTGGATATTTGTATAACAATAACATACTCTGCGTAATCGAGGTTTGAGGCGGACGGTGTGTACGCAGCCTTATCTCTACCTTAGGAAGGTAGAGAGGCTGGACGCACATGGATCTTTCTACTTACTAATTCCATTACTAATGTAGAATATTGTTGCTGCCTAATATTCAGGAGTAACAAATTGGATGCTCAACAATCAAACAAACGTGATAAGAAATGTGCTGACAGACATACTAGACGCCGTGAGTTGTATAGATTTAGCTGAAAAGAATGCAATGTTCCAGCAGCAACAAGTGAGAGATCAAATGCTTCAAAGTTGTCCTCTCCAAGTTACAACTCCTACAATCTATCTGTCCTTCCGCTGTCAAACATCTGCTCTGCACCCAAAACAGGTTGGTGAATCAACTCTAGAATTTGTTACCCTTTAAATATTGTGCACACATAACTATTGCTCTCAGTGCCTGAATTTTTACTTGAAACTAAATGTTTCCAATATTCTGTGAAAATTTTACACAATATATATCTGCTTTCTCTATTCCCCGCTTCTGCCAAGGGAAATCCTCCTTCCATCTATGAGAAAGGTGATGTAATCTATAGGATTAATTAATTTTCATACATATATATCCTACTCCTATGTTACGTTCAAAGTTTAGTCAAAATAATTGGGCCTTTGATGTAGCCTATAAAACGACTAATTAATATTTATACATACTCTACTCCAATGTTAGGTTCAACTAAGGACCAACAAAGTACAGCTAAGACAGTCGTTACTCAAGGTACATATGTGTTAATTTCATGCATTCACTAATTAATGTTCATTACATATACCTTTCTGTGTTGTCTTTCTTGCATTCCTTACCCCTTTTAATATACCCAGCTCAGAAAACAACTGCTCTAAATATTAAACTATGTACCATTAAAAAATGTTTGAAACTGTAAATTCTCTTCTGCAAAAAAAATTCAATATGAGCCTCCTAGATTTTGTTAAGATCATTTCACAGACTGCCAATTAAGTTGCGTCATCTTTATTTAACAAATGATGAAAAATCTCAAACATACAATAATCTTTTTGGTGTAAATTATAATGATACAGACTTAGCCCAAAGAAATCGTGGTATCTACACATTCAGAGTTCAAAGTCGAATGTACCATCGAATAGATAGTTTATATTCCAGTGGCAACAAGGCAAAAAACTTGCAGCTCTATTTTTACGATGAAGAAAATGAGTTGACAAATAGAATGGCAGAGTCGATGAATCTATAGTGCAAGAGCTTATGGATATCTTACAAATTAACCCATATTCTTTTTTTGTTCGGTCTTTGATACAAATTCCTCAGTTATATGACTTTCATATTGCACTCAAATGCGACTCTAGTTTAGATCAACAACTCTATAACTTGCCTACTTCATCAGAAATTGCTGCGATATGGGTTGAAGAAAATTACAATACCGTCAGTCATGCACCACATATTCAAATTTATACTCACTCCAATAAAACACAAATAGTCAATTATTATTATGGATGTTATGACGCACTGCAGTATCCTTTGTTGTTTCCACATGTTCAAAATGGATGCCATTGCGGTATTAATTAAAAAAACTCACAGGCCGATAAATGTTCCTTCAAGATATATTGGTCAGTGTGAACAATTGTCAAGCATCAAAAATCATTGTTCTCTCGATTCATATCTTCACATGGAAGCTTAGGCTCTAGAAAAAGGTATCGTTTCTGTTCGTGAATATTATTGTTATAAAATCCAAACAGTGGCAGATCCAGGACTTAGAGTCCGTGGGTGCCAAATAGACTTATCGATTAAATTAATTTTATATTTGATTAAATTATTCGTCTTTTCGATATATATCATAAATCAATCAATAAAATATAAATAATAAGATATTACAAATCCACACTCCACACTAAAAGCATGAAGTTAACAAATTTAAAACATTCAATAATATTACTAATATTATAAATATTCATCATTCATTTACAATTGTCCTCGACGAGTTTTCATATTCTGAAAACGATCGATAATGACATAATTACTAACATTTATAAATACATCACGCTCTATGTAACACACTAGACAATCATTTAAATATTGATTACCAATACTATTCCGCACTTCATTTTTTATGTGTCTCATTGACGAAAATGCTCTCTCCACAGTTGCCGTAGCTACAGGTAATATCAAAGTCAACTTTACAAGTAAATAAACAAGTGAATAAGTCTCCGCAAGATTTGCTTCAATCAATGCCTTCGCCAAATCATGAATTTCTTGCAAGTTGGAGAACTTGGGATTACCACTTCGCATATGAATAATGAAAGTATCGAGTTGGTAGCTCAAATCTCAAATTTTTCCATCATCAAACTCACTTGGATAACACTTTACTAAAGTCATGATTTTACCTTTGTCAAAATTAGAGAAAGAATTGACCGGATTCAAGCTACCCATCCCAAGAAGCAAATCACTACTCACTACATCAAAACGGTCATTAAGCTCTTGAAGTTGCACATCAATGACAACAAAAAAGACTTCAACACACAAGTGGTGCGCATAACTAACACCCAAAGACTTACGTTTTGACTTTCCAGGAAAATAAGACTCATCCAACTTGGGAATCAAGATATCATGCACATCACAAAATGAGGAAACATCATCCAACAAAGATTCCCATCCATTTTCCCTCATATCTTGCAATCTTTTCTTTGTAATATTAAGAAACTCCACGGTATTAACAATATCTTGATCTTTTTTTTGTAAAATCTTGCTCAACTCATTTGACATTGCCAACACTTTTAACATCAAGTGAAGCACAACAATAAATTTAAATATTTTAATCTTTGTCAAAAGATACTTCTCTTGATTTCTATCACTTGATGTGGACCCTTCAAGTTCAATCACTTCAAGAACATGAACAATAGATGAGAAAATAACAATAAAGTTATCTAAAGTTTTGAAATGTGATCCCCAACGAGTATCACCTGGTCTTTGAAGCCCACATTCTTGATGTAATCCTTGGACTTTTTTAACTTCACCGGATTCAAATAATTGCTCTAACTTTTTTGTCTTGGTGATCACGAAGTAAGTCTCAACGCTTGAAAGATCCTCCAACAACATTCAACACATTACTAACATGATCAAAAATGTCTTCAACATCCAAATATTTTTTAGCAATAGCCACTAGTGTTAGTTGCAATTGATGAACAAAACAATTAATGTAATATGCCGATGGACTATCTTTCATAATCAAAGTTTTGAGCCCATTTATCTCTCCTTTCATATTACTAACTCCATCATAACCTTGTCCACATATTTTGGATGGACTTAGTGAGTGAACGGAAAGCAAAGAATAAATCGCTTTCTTCAATGAACATGTTGATGTATCACTAACATGGACAAGACCGATAAATCGTTCAACTACTTCACCATTCTTATTAACAAAACGCAAAACAAGAGTCATTTGTTCTTTGTGAGAGATGTTTTTTGACTCATCAACTAATATACCAAAGTAATCTTCATTCAAGTCCACAATTATTGCTTTCAATGTTTCTTTTGCACAAGCATTGACAATATCTTTTTGAATTATAGGACAAGTCAAAGTATCATTTTGTGGGGCATTTTCTAATATCACTTTTCCCACATCCAGATGTTTGTTCCTATGCCACCGCAAAAATCCTAGAAAGAAGCCTTGATTAATTGAAGATTCACTTTCATTGTGACCTTGGAAAGGTAATCCATATTGCAAAAGAAGTCTTGACACATCAATTGAGGCTTCCAAACGCATTCGATACTCATTTTTTAACTTTTGAGAATGCTTATGAATAACAACTTGAATTGATTGATGATGATTTGACAAATCTAGCATCTTGTTGAAACATTTGTCATGAATACTATTAACATCACCAACATGCTTACAGAATCTTTCAAGTGCCCTATTCCAACTCCTAAAACCCGTTTTTGTGTAAAACTCACTTGTACTTCCATGGAAAAAATCATCTTTGAATAAATAACAACATAGACAATAGACAGAATCTTTCTCCACGCTATACTCTAACCATTTAGAATATGGACCTTCAAACCAAATTTTACAAAATTGACGCATTCTTTTTCAATTTCAGTTGGAGGATATGAATCCATTTTAGGTTGACAAGACCCTTTTTTAATATAATGTTTCATCACTTCATCCTTTATTCGAGGGTTATAGTGAGCAATTGGTACTCTTTTTCCTGGATCGACTTCAAGTGAATCTAAATTAAGGTCATTTATAAGACTAGAAGGATTGACATTCGTACTAGAACTTGCTTGAGAATGATTAAATTTCGCAAGAAACTTCTCCATCTCAATTCACAAAACTAGAACACTTTCCTAGAAAAATTAAAATTCAATTCAACTCACAATTAATTCAAATTTAATAGGGTAAGTCATAGTTAATTCAAATTAACATGGTTCATATTACACAAACTTACAATCTATAAAAGGTTGTGGATGAATGGAGAAAAGTGAAAACAATAGCACCCAAATGTGGCTTAGCCACTGGACGGAATGCTAAGACGGGCGGAGGGCGGCGGCAGCAACGACAACAAGTGATTTGGGTTTGAAATGGGGCAATGAAAATTTTGGAGAAGTTGAAACTTGGAGGAAGAAGGGTTTGGAAATAGTTGAAGAGAAAGAGAACACTTTTATTTGTATTTAATCAAATAAAAGAAAAGTCAAAGGAGTAATAATGTATTTAATTTAATTTAAGTCAATAACAATTTTTTTATATATATATATATATATATAAAATGTGCCAGCTGTTTTTCCTTAAAAAAACGTGCTTGGAGCCTTTTTTTTTCTTAAAAAATGTCTACAACAAATTTCTCAAAAAAATAGGTACAAATGGGATTCAAACCCACAAATCAGCCTTCTAAAGTTGCCCTCCTACCGTGACACCACAACCAGTTTTGTTCTCTGGGTGGCACGCTTTATATTTATATATATACCTATGTATATATAGAGTTTCCATTGAAGTTCGGGGGTGGCGTGACACCCCCACACCCCTTCATAGATCCGCCCCTGAATCCAAATGTGAAATAATGATGAAAACAAAATATTGCACACTGGTAGATTGTTTCAGCAGTACTCAGTGGATGAATATATAAAGCTTGAAAGTCAAGAGATTAAATTTTGCTTCATTTAATCAGGATTCATATAGGACGGATGTATTACAAGGACTGCTCGATATTGTAAGACTTGGAGAACGAGATGCATCTGATGTTGGCAAGAGAAGTTTCCTTCCAAGTTCTTTCATAGGTAGACCTCAAGACATGAGACAACGATATATGGATGCTATTGCATTAGTACAACATTTTGGCAAGGCCGATTTATTTTTTTACTATGACTTGCAACCCAAGTTGGCCGGAACATATGTACGCAACAATGAGGCACATATCTAATTAGTCGAGTCTTCAGATCCAAAGTTGAAGAACTTAAACCAGACATAACCAAGCGAAATATCTTTGGCAAAGTCATCGTTTTTATGTACACTGTTGAATTTCAAAAATGAGGTTTGCCACATGCTCATTTCCTTATAATACTAGCTAATGAATACTCCCTCCGTCCCATTTTATGTGGCACTTTTCACATTTCGAGATTCAAACAAGTCTATTTTTGACCGTAAGTTTTTCATAGTTCCTTTTAAAATTTTGAATTATTAATTATTGTGACTTATAGTACTTTTTATGTAGTTTACAAATATATAAATTTCATTTCAAAAAAATTGAAGATACCATACACAAATGTCCAGTCAAAGTTAAACTGTTTGATTCTCGAAAAATGAAAAGTATCACATAAATTGGGACAGAGGGAGTACAAGTTATTGACTATTGAGGCATATGATGAAATTATTAGTGTTGAATTACCAGATATTACTACTGACAAGTGTTTACATTCGTTGGTTCTCAAACATATGATGCATGGTCATTTGAATCTGACAAATTCGTGTATGAAAAAAAGGGCTACTGCAAATTTAAATATCCAAAGGAAGTGATTCTTACCCTATTTATAAAAGACGAAATACAAGAAAAGTAGTGGAAATACGGGGACAATATTTAGATAATTCCTGGGTTGTTCCGTACAATCCTTTCCTGCTTGGTAAATTCAACTGTCACATGAATGTACAAGTGTGCTTCGATATAAAAGTTGTGAAATAATTTTATAAATACATCTGATAAAATTGCATTTTTTGTGCAAGATAGTGATACAAACAGAGAAATAGATGAAATAAAAGAATTCCAATCTGCTAGGTGGGCGTGGTGATTATTTGGTTTCTCCATCAGTAAATTGTGTCCAACTATTTGTCATCTCCAGCGAAAGACGATGCTGACAAATTTTTTTGAGATGAATAGAACTAACAAAAATGCCCAAGAGCTTAAGTTGTTATACAAAGAATTTCCAGAACACTTTGTATGGTCCGCAACAGACAAAATGTGACATTACGGAAGCAACGCTTTGCTATTGGTCACCCAACTGAAGGAGAACACTATTATTTAAGACTTGTACTGCTGAATGTGAGGGGACCCAAATCTTATGAAGACCTTCAAACTGTATGTGAGAAATATATCAAAAAAATATTATTAAATTGTGTATCTAAATTGTTACATTGAGACCATATTTATAGACACTACATTAGAATCTTTTCCAATTAGGATTCCTATTCTTATTCCTATTCCTATTCCTATTTTAAGTAGGAAATACTCATTTCTATTCTAACACTCCCCCTCAAGTTGGTGCATACAAATCATATGTACCTAGCTTGTTACAAATGTAATTAATGCGAGGACCTGTGAGGGACTTGGTGAAGATATCTGCAAGCTGATCATTTGACTTCATGAATTTTGTAACAATATCTCCTAAGAGTATCTTTTCTCTGACAAAGTGACAGTCAATCTCAATGTGCTTAGTCCTTTCATGAAACACTAGATTTGATGCGATATGAAGAGCCGCTTGATTATCACACACAAGTTCCATCTGATCAATTTTGCCAAATTTTAGTTCTCCCAGCAACTGTTTGATCCAAACTAGCTCACAAGTTGCTGTCACCATTGCTCGATATTCTGATTCGCACTAGATCGAGCAACCACATTCTGTTTCTTACTCTTCCACGACACCAAATTACCTCATACTAAAACACAATATTCGGATGTTGAGCGTATGTCAGAGGGTGATCCTGCCCAATCAACGTCTGTATATCCAATGATATGCTCATGGCCTTGATCCTCAAAGAGTAGTCCTTTACCGGGAGTTGACTTTATATATCGCAGAATACGAACAACTGCTTCCCAATGACTATTACAAGGGGAAGTCATAAATTGACTTACAACACTCACAGGAAAAGAGATGTCAGGTCTAGTCCCTGTGAGATAATTCAACTTTCCAACAAGTCGTCTATACCTTTCATGATTACTAAGTGGCTCCCCCTATCCCGGAAGGAGTTTAACATTGGGATCCATAGGAGTGTCAATAGGTCTACATCCCATCATTCATGTATCCTCAAGAATGTCTTAGGCATACTTGCGTTGAGAAATAACAATACCTGATCTGGACTAAGCAACCTCAATACCTAGAAAATACTTCAATCTGCCAAGGTCTTTAGTCTGGAAGTGCTTAAAGAGATGTTGCTTCAAATCGGTGATACCATCTTGATCATTATCGGTGATAACAATATCATCAACGTAAACAACCAAATAGATACATCGACTTGGTGCAGAATGCTGATAGAATTACTGTGTTGAACTTCCCAAACCAAGCTCGAGGAGATTGTTTCAGACCATATAGTGACCTAAGAAATCGACATACACGGCTACTAGACTCCCGCTGAGCAACAAAACTAGGTGCTTTCTCCATATAGACTTCTTCCTCAAGATTGCCATGCAGAAAATCATTCTTAATAATCTAGGACTAGGGCTGAACGTGGACGGCGATGATAAGTTAGTAGTGGTGGTACTACAACTAGAGATGTAGTAGTAACCGTAGATTCCTCAAATGTTGCCACTGGG
The DNA here is from genome assembly GCF_900185275.1 of Solanum verrucosum. Lineage (NCBI taxonomy): Eukaryota > Viridiplantae > Streptophyta > Magnoliopsida > Solanales > Solanaceae > Solanum > Solanum verrucosum. Next base: position 1,085,473 of record NW_026020363.1, read on the forward strand.
AAAACCTGAGGTATGGGTAAGACCATAGATACATCATGTAACACCCCGTATCCGAAAATAGAGATTTCAGATTTCTGGTGTTATAGGTGGCACTCACGGACACCAACCACGGACCGTAGATGGACTCACAGTCCGTCCTACAGGTCCGTGGTTCGTGACAGAAAACTTCCCCAGAACTCAGTCAGAAAATTTGACTAAGTCCCGACTCACGGACAGACTCACGGTCCGTAGATCAGACCATGGTCCGTGGTCTGTGTCCGTGGATCAAGACTTCCCTTACCCAGCCTCTGACACAAACTACGGTCGACCAGCACGGACCGTCATTCAATCCACGGTCCATAGGTCTGACCATAGATGAGGGTCAACAGCCAGTTAGCTGAAAAATATTGATGGGTCAACTTCAGATGGTCATAACTCTTAGCACAAAATGAATTATGTGTACCATGACCTATGGTTAGATAGATAATTGAATTATCTTTCCAACGCCACCGAGTTTGCTAAATTCTGACCTTCTAGTAAAAAGTTTTCCCGTTTTAGTGAAGCCCTATCGGGCAGACTAGACCTACGGACCCAATGGACGGACCGTCGATTTATTGACGGACCGTAGGTCCATTTCGTCAGTCACTCCGACAACATTTAATTCAGGGGTCTTTTGGTCTTTTCCTATTTCGTTTAACCCCTAAGATACGTCGTTTAGACCCTCAATCATGAGGTTTTAATTAGTTTAAGCCTAGAAACATAACTAGAACCTACCTAAGTCAAATTCATTAATCAAAACTTAGAAAAATTAGAAGCAAGAGAGGAGAAAAAGGTCAAGAACAGTAGTTCAAGAACGCAGCAAGGTTCCATCAGTTCCAGCCCCGAAATCAAAAAAATTCTCTGTGGAATTCATCACCAAGTATGTGGGATTTCACTAGTGGGTTACTTTCGCCCATTAGGTCCCTAGAATTCAGTCAGATTCTTGATTCCATGATTATGAACAAACCTAGGGTTTCTAGAATTACAACAGATCATCATGAATTAGTTATTTAAATGTTCCAAATCAGATTATCATGTTATTGCTCAGTTTATCGCATGAATTTCAGAACCCTAGCTATGTATTTCTTTAGTTCTTGAATTACACATGCTAGGTCAGATATTTCAGTATTCAGTTTTACATGCCTCAGTTTATGAATGCATCATTATCAGATTAATTGTTGCATTCTCAGTTTGCATGTTCAGTTTCGAGCTATCCAGTATTTACAGAAACTCAGTCATAATGTGTTAACCACTTAATCTATTGGGAGTAGCATAATACCGAGTTGGACTAGGGTTTCAGCGTACCCATATAGTCCTAGAACTGCGAGCCACGTAGGTGTAAGTCCCCTCTGTGGGCAACATCAGTTTAGTGATCACGCCAGTCATGCCTCTATACCTTTGGCCGAGTATATTGGGTCCTCTCGATGCGGCGTATACATCGGACTCCACATTTAGCTCATGTGGTTTTATGTCGGTTATTAGTAGCTCCCACAGTTCTGCCAGACTCTATTGCATTGACCATATTTCAGTACAGTCAGTATTCAGTCTCAGCATGTTATAAATTTGGTCATTGCATCAGTTAACTCAGTATTAAGTGTTTTCAGTAACTATATCATGTTCAGATTATTTCATTGCTTAATTGCTTTGTTCAGTTATATGTTATTTCAGCTTTACTCTATCCTGCATGCTCAATACCTCTCAAGTACTGACGCATACGTGCGCTACATCTTCTCGTGATGTAGGTTCAAGTTCTCAGCATCCAGATCACGCTTAGATCGATTCTCGATCTTCAGTTCAGCAGCGTCAGTAGTGAGTCCTCATTCTTCGAGGACTGGTGATATGTTTATCCTTACTACTTTTAGTCTTTAGTTTCAGTTTTGCTAGATCTAGTTGGGGCATGTCCCAACACTTCTAGTCAGTTTAGAGGCTTAATTCAGACATAGTTAGATTCAGCTTAGTATTGAGTTAATAACTTCTTTGTATTAAGCTCATCAGTTTTCATATATCTCAGTTATAGTATATGGGTATTCCCCATCTTTTTTATTTTATTTATGATTTAGCTTCCGCATCAGTTTATTATCTTTAGTATGCTCATGATCATGCCAACAAGGTTAGCTTGGGATCACTTGTTGTCCTAGGTCCCGTGTCCGCGTCTCGGGGGTAGCTCGGGGCGTGACAAACTTGGTATCAAAGCATTAGGTTTTTGTGTCCTAGGATGTTTGAAAAGCCGCACTAAGTAGAGTCTTTTTCATGGGTGTGAAGTGCATCACATCTAATGAGAGGGAGGCTACAAAGTTATTTTAGGAAAACTTCACTTTCTTGTTACTCTTATTGTGCGTAAGGTATGATCTAATTCCATTCTAACTCGACGTTCTACGTTTCAGTGATCATGCCTCCTCGTAGAGCTTATGCCAGGAATGCTAACGCAGCTCCTCCAGTTCCAGATCAGGAAGTCTCAAATGCTGAATTCAGGAATGCCATTCAAATGTTGGCTTAGAGTGTCGCTAACCAGAACAATCAGCGGGTTCAAGCTCCTGTGAATGCAAATGGTGGGTCAGCAGCAACAAGGGTCCGTGACTTTGTTAGGATGAATCCTCCAGAGTTCTTAGGATCGCAGACTGGTGAAGATCCCCATAATTTCTTGGATGAGATCAAGAAGATCTTTGAGGTGATGCAGGTCACTGGGAATGATCGGGTTGAGTTAGCATCTTACCAACTTAAGGATGTAGCTCATATCTGGTATACTCAGTAGAAGGAGAACAGGGGTACAGATGTTGCTCCTATTACTTGGGAATGTTTCAGCGAAACCTTTCTAGACAGGTTTCTCCCCATAGAGTTGAGAGAAGCAAGGGCCCAGAAATTTATGAACTTAAGGCAGGGTAACATGACTGTCCAAGAGTATGGGCTCAAGTTTAACCAACTCTCCAGGTATGCTCCTCACATGGTTGCTGATTCCAGGGCTCAGATGAATAAGTTTCTCTATGGAGTGTCAGACTTAGTGAAAACAAAGTGCAGGAATGCTATGTTGTTGGGAGATATGAACATCTCTAGGCTCATGACTCATGCTCAGCAGGTTGAGGGTGATAAGCTTAGGGAACAGGCTAAGGATACTAAGAAAGTAAGAACAGGTAACTACGAGTATTCCCACCAGAAATCGGGTGGTGGAAATCACTCGCATTTTAAGCAGAAGTCTTCGACTCCAGCCCTTTCATCAGCTAGTGTTCCATCCCCCAGGTTCCGTAATGATCAGAAAGGTAGGGCGTCAGGCTCTAAGTCTCAAGATAGTGTTTCAGGCACCAAACCTACCCAACTTGCCCGAAATGTAGTAGGAACCATCCGAGCGAGTGCCTTGCAGGTAAGGAAGGATGCTTTGGGTGTGGTCAGTCTGGTCATAGATTGAAGGATTGTCCTTCAAGACAAGGTCAAGGAGGAAATACTGGTAGAGCTCAGTCTACAACTTCAGCAGCACCAACAGGTCGCCCGACTCAGCAAGGTAACTCTTCTGGTACTGGTGGCGGACAGCGCCAAAACAGGCTTTATGCTCTTCAGGCTCGTCAAGATCAAGAAAATTCTCCTGATGTAGTCACTGGTACGTTACGAGTCTTTGATCTTGATGTTTATGCATTGTTAGATCTAGGGGCTACTTTGTCTTTTGTAACTCCTTATATAGCAGTCCAATTCAGTGTTAGCCCAGAAACTCTTTCAGAACCCTTCTCAGTCTCTACTTCAGTCGGTGACCCAGTTATAGCTAGACGGGTAAACAAAAATTGCCCTGTCACAGTCTCTCAGAAAGTCACCTCAACAAATCTTGTAGAGTTAGAAATGGTAGACTTTGATGTCATTCTAGGCATGGATTGGTTACATTCATGTTATGCCTGAGTTGATTGTAGAACTAGGATTGTTCGTTTTCAGTTTCCAGACGAACCAATCTTAGAATGGAAGGGTAGTAGCTTAGCGCCTATGGGTCGATTCATTTCTTACCTTAAGGCCAGAAAGATGATCTCTAAGGGTTATCTCTATCATCTAGTTCGGGTTAAGGATTCTAGTTCCGAATCCCCAACTCTTGAGTCAGTTCCTGTAGTCAGTGAGTTTCCAGAAGTGTTCTCAGAAGATCTTCCTGGAGTTCCTCCCGAAAGGGAAATAGACTTTGGAATTGATCTCCTTCCAGATACCCAGCCTATCTCTATTCCGCCTTACAGAATGGCTCCAGCTGAGCTTAAGGAATTGAAAGAGCAGTTGAAAGACCTTCTAGATAAGGGCTTCATCAGACCCAGTATTTCGCCATGGGGTGCACTAGTGTTGTTCGTGAAGAAGAAAGATGGTTCTCTCAGAATGTGTATTGACTATAGGCAGTTGAACAAAGTCACAATCAAGAATAAGTATCCTATCCCCAGGATTGATGACTTGTTTGACCAACTTCAGGGTACTAGTCTTTTCTCAAAGATAGACCTCAGATCAGGTTATCATCAGCTTAGAGTCAGAGATAGTGACATTCCGAAGACAGCCTTCAGAACTTGGTATAGTCATTACGAATTTATAGTTATGTCATTTGGACTAACCAATGCTCCTGCAACTTTCATGGATTTGATGAACAGAGTGTTCAAGCAGTACTTGGACTTGTTCGTTATCATCTTTATTGATGATATCCTCATTTATTCTAGGAATAAGGAAGAACATGCGAGTCATTTGAGAGTTGTTCTACAAACTCTCAAAGATCGCCAGTTATTTGCAAAATTTAACAAGTGAGAGTTTTGGTTACAATCAGTTGCCTTCCTTGGGCATATTGTGTCTAGTGAAGGAATTCGAGTAGATTCCCAGAAGATAGAAGCAGTGAAACAATGGCCCAGACCTACCTCTGCTACGGATATCAAAAGCTTCTTGGGTCTAGCAGGCTATTACAGACGGTTTGTGGAAGGATTTTCATCCATAGCCTCTCCATTGACTAAGTTAACTCAGAAAAAGGTTAAGTTCCAATGGTCAGATGATTGTGAGAAAAGCTTTGCAGAACTGAAAACTAGGTTGACTACAACTCCTGTCTTGACTCTACCAGAGGGTTCAGATGGTTATGTGATCTATTGTGATGCATCCAGGGTCGGCCTAGGTTGTGTGTTGATGCAACGAGGTAAGGTTATAGCTTATGCTTCCAGACAACTTAAGGTACATGAGAAGAATTATCCAACTCATGACCTCGAGCTTGCAGCAGTGGTGTTTGCACTCAAGATTTGGAGACACTACTTGTATGGTGTTCATGTAGATGTGTTCACAGACCATAAGAGCCTTCAGTATGTATTCACCCAGAAAGAGTTGAATCTTCTCCAGAGAAGGTGGCTTGAGTTCCTCAAAGATTATGATATGAGTGCGCATTACCATCCGGGTAAGGCGAATGTAGTAGCAGATGCTCTTAGCAGATTATCCATGGGTAGTGTATCACATGTTGAGGAAAAAAGGAGAGAGCTAGCAAAGGATGTTCACAGACTTGCTCACCTAGGAGTTCGTCTTATGAGCATATCAGATGGTGGTGTAACGGTTCTGAATGGGGCAAAATCTTCTTTGGTAGTAGAGGTTAAGGAAATGCAAGATACTGATCCAATCTTGCTTGAACTTAAGGGTGCAGTCCACAATCAGAGAGTGGAGGTTTTCTCCCAAGGGGGAGATGGTGTACTTCGCTATCAAGGTTGATTGTGTGTTCCTGATGTGGGTGAATTGAGACGGCATATTCTCGCAGAAGCCCACAATTCTAGATATTCTATTCATCCAGGCGCCACTAAGATGTACCGTGATCTACGGGAAGTCTATTGGTGGAATGGTATGAAAAGAGATATAGCAGACTTTGTGGCTAAGTGCCCCAATTGCCAGCAAGTAAAGGTAGAACATCAGAAACCAGGAGGTATGACTCAAGTGATTGACATTCCTACTTGGAAGTAGGAAGTGATCAACATGGACTTCATCACAGGTTTACCTCGTACTCGCAGACAACATGACTCTATTTGGGTGATTGTTGATAGGGTTACTAAGTCTTCTCGCTTTTTGGCGGTCAAGACTACAGATTCGGCGGAGGATTACGCCAAGCTTTACATTAATGAGATTGTGAGGTTGCATGGAGTTCCTTTGTCTATCATCTCAGATAGAGGTCCTTAGTTTACATCTCATTTCTGGAAGTCATTTCAGAAAGGTCTTGGTACTCAGGTTAATCTTAGCACAACATTTCATCCACAGACGGATGGTTAGGCAGAGCGTACCATTCAGGCCTTAGAGGACATGTTGAGAGCTTGTGTGATCGACTTCAAGGGTAGTTGGGATGATCACCTTCCTCTTATAGAGTTCGCCTACAACAATAGCTACCATTCCAGCATTCAGATGGCCCCTTATGAGGCAATGTATGGGCGTAGATGTAGATCTCCAGTTGGTTGGTTTGAAGTAGGTAAAGCAGCCTTGATAGGACCAGATTCGGTCCTTGATGCTATGGAGAAAGTGCAACTCATTAGAGATGGACTTAAGACTGCTCAGAGTCGCCAGAAGTCTTATGCAGATGTGAGAAGAAGGGAACTAGAGTTCCAATTTGATGATTGGGTTTTCCTGAAAGTGTCACCCATGAAGGGAGTGATGAGATTTGGCAAGAAAGGAAAGCTCAGTCCCAGATATGTAGGCCCTTACCGGATCTTGAAAAGGATTGGTAAAGTGGCTTATGAGTTAGAGTTGCCAGTAGATTTAGCAGCAGTGCATCCAGTCTTTCACATTTCTCTTTTGAAGAAGTGTGTGGGTGATCCAGCATCCATAGTATTATTAGAGAGCGTGGCCGTGAAAGATAGCCTTTCATATGAGGATGTACCAGTTGAGATTCTCGATCGTCAGGTTAGAAGGTTGAGAAATAAAGAAGTCACTTCAGTCAAGGTTTTGTGGAGGAGTCAGTCCATAAAGGGAGCTACTTCGGAAGAAGAAGCAGCCATGAAGTCCAAGTATCCTCACCTCTTTCCTTTCGATTCCATTCCAGCTTGAGGTAATAGTTCCTCTTCAGTTTTTCAGTCATTCATGCAAAATTCAGTCTTAGAATCATGTTCCTTCAGTTTGTACTTGCATTTTCAGCGTATTTGCATATTCTTGGAACTCAGTTCAGTTAGAAATTCAGTTCTCAGTGTTTAGTGGTAGGGATTGCAGCCCTCTCCCTCTATTTCAGCTAGATTAGTCTTCATTCGAGGACGAATGGTCCCAAGGGGGAGATAATGTAACAACCCGTATCCGAAAATAGAGATTTCAGATTTCTGGTGTTACAGGTGGCACTCACGGACACCATCCACGGACCGTAGATGGACTCACGGTCCATCCTGCAGGTCCGTGGTTCGTGACAGAAAACTTCCCCAGAACTCAGTCAGAAAATTTGGCTAAGTCCCGACTCATGGACAGACTCACGGTCCGTGGTCTATGTACGTGGATCGAGACTTCCCTTACCCAACCTCCAACACAAACTACGATCGACCAGCACAGACCGTCATTCAATCCACGGTCCGTAGGTCTGACCGTAGATGAGGGTCAATAGCCAATTAGCTGAAAAATATTGATAGGTCAACTTCAGATGGTCATAACTCTTAGCACAAAATGAATTATGTGTACCATGACCTATGGTTAGATAGATAATTGAATTATCTTTCCAACGCCACCAAGTTTGCTAAATTCTGACATTCGAGTAAAAAGTTTGCCCATTTTAGTGAAGCCCTATCGGGCAGACTCGACCTACGGACCCAATGGACGGACCGTCGATTTATTGACGGACCGTAGGTCCATTCCGTCAGTCACTCCGACAACAGTTAATTCAGGGGTCTTTTGGTCTTTTCCTATTTCGTTTAACCCCTAAGATACGTCGTTTAAACCCTAAATCATGAGGTTTTAATTAGTTTAAGCCTAGAAACATAACTAGAACCTACCTAAGTCAAATTCATTAATCAAAACTTAGAAAAATTAGAAGCAAGAGAGGAGAAAAAGGTCAAGAACGCAGCAAGGTTCCATCAGTTCCAGCCCCGAAATCGAAAGATTTCTCTGTGGAATTCGTCACCAGGTATATGGGATTTCACTAGTGGGTTCCTTTCGCCCATTAGGTCCCTAGAATTCAGTCAGATTTTTGATTCCATGATTATGAACAAACCTAGGGTTTCTAGAATTACAGCAGATCATCATGAATTAGTTATTTAAATGTTCCAAATCACATTATCTTGTTATTGCTCAGTTTATCGCATGAATTTCAGAACCCTAGCTATGTATTTCTTTAGTTCTTGAATTACACATGCTAGGTCAGATATTTCAGTATTCAATTTTGCATGCCTCAGTTTATGAATGCATCATTATCAGATTAATTGTTGTATTCTCAGTTTGCATGTTCAGTTTCGAGCTATCCAGTATTTACAGAAACTCAGTCATAATGTGTTAACCACTTAATCTATTGGGAGTAGCATAATACCGAGTTGGACTAGGGTTTCAGCATACCCATATAGTCCTAGAACTACGAGCCACGTAGGTGTAAGTCCCCTCTATGGGCAACATCAATTTAGTGATCACGCCAGTCATGCCTCTATTCTTTTGGCCGGGTATATTGGGTCCTCTCGATGTGGCGTATACATCGGACTCCACATTTAGCTCATGTGGTTTTATGTCGGTTATTAGTAGCTCTCACAGTTCAGTCAGACTCTATTGCATTGACCATATTTCAGTACAGTCAGTATTCAGTCTCAACATGTTATAAATTTTGTCATTGCTGATATCAGTTAACTCAGTATTAAGTATTTTCAGTATCTATATCATGTTCAGATTATTTCATTGCTTAATTGCTTTGTTCAGTTATATGTTATTTCAGCTTTACTCTATCCTGCATGCTCAGTACCTCTCAAGTACTGACGCATACGTGCGCTACATCTTCTCGTGATGTAGGTTCAAGTTCTCAACATCCAGATCACGCTTAGATCGATTCTTGATCTTCAGTTCAGCAGCGTCAGTGGTGAGTCCTCATTCTTCGAGGACTGGTGACATGTTTATCCTTAGTACTTTTAGTCTTTAGTTTCAGTTTTGCTAGATCTAGTTGGGGCATGTCCCAACATTTCTAGTCAGTTTAGAGGCTTAATTCAGACATAGTTAGATTCAGCTAAGTATTGAGTTAATAACTTCTTTGTATTAAGCTCATCAGTTTTCATATATCTCAGTTATAGTATATGGGTATTCCCCATCTTTTTCATTTTATTTATGATTTAGCTTCTGCATCAGTTTATTATCTTTAGTATGCTCATGATCATGCCAGCAGGGTTAGCTTGGGATCACTTGTGGTCTTAGGTCCCGTGTCCGCGTCTCGGGGGTAGCTTGAGGCATGACACATCAGGATGATCATAAGATGTATAGTAAGGCTGAGACTAAAAAAATGTAGCATCAGCGGACATAAGGTATCGATGAAGATCATGTGAATAACAACGATACCCTTTTTGAACTTGAGAGTAACCAAGTAAGACACATTTGAGGGCACGAGGAGCTAATTTATCTTTCTCTGGGCTAAATTATGAACAAAACATATGCTCCCAAAGACACAAGGGGGTATATGATAGAGATGTGACTGAGGAAACAGTATGAAATGTGGAACCTGATTCTGAATAGAAGAAGAGGGCATTCTATTAATTAAATAACAAGATGAAAAGACTGCATCGCCCTAAAAACGCAGCGGAACATGAGATTCAATGAGGAGAGTGCGATCAGTCTCAATGAGATGCCTATTCTTTCTTTCTGCTACACCATTTTGCTGAGGAGTGTATGGACAAGATGTTGGGTGAATAATTCCTTGGTGAGACATAAACTCCTGCAACTGGGATAATAAGTATTCTAAGGCATTATCACTACGAAATGTATGAATAGAAACACCAAACTGATTTTGTATGTCAGCAAAGAAACTTTTGAATATAGAAAATAACTCAGAACGATCTTTCATTAAGAAAACCCAAGTGCATCTCGAAACTAACAAAATAACAAATCCTAAGGTGGAACTGACTCTACTAGGACCCTAAATATCAGAATGAATTAATGAAAAAATAGACTCTGAACGACCCTCGGTACTACGTGAAAATGTAGCACGAGTGTGTTTCCCAAGTTGACACGACTCACAATCTAATGTGGATAAACTAGACAAACTAGGCACCATCTTTTGCAGTTTGGATAGACTTGGATGTCCCAAACGTTTGTGAATTAGATATGGGGAATCTGTAACGGAGCATGTTGTTAAGGAATTTGAAGAAGTAAGATAGTAAAGGCCTTGTGATTCATTCATGTTCCAATCATCTGTCCCGTACTGCGGAGCATGTTGTTAAGGAATTTGAAGAGGTAAAATAGTAAAGGCCTTGTGATTCATTCCTGTTCCAATCATCTGTCCCGTACTGCGGTCCTGCATGAGAAAAAAATCATTAAAAAAGGTTATGCTATAATGTAGGGCTTTCGTCAAACGACTAACAGATGCTAGATTAAAAGGAAAATCAGGGACATAAAGAACAGAGTCTAGGGTGACAGAAGATATGGGTTTGGCTTTTTCAACCCCTTTTGGTTTTGTTTGGATCCCATTGGCTAAAGTAATAGTTGGAAGAGATTGTGAATAAACAATATCAGACAAAAATGATTTATTACCAGAGATATGATCAGAAGCCCCTGAGTCTATGACCCATGATCCAAGAGTGCTAGACTGTTACACACAAGTAAAAGAATTACCCGCAACAGAAACATCAGGTTGTGCAACCGAAACTACTTGTGGAGACGTTTGTTTATTTGCACGATACCGAAGGAACTCTTTATATTCCTTTAGAACAATAGGATCATAACTGGGTGGTAGACCATGCAAAATATAACATATGTCACGAGTGTGTCCAAGTTTATGACAATGACTACACTTGGATCGAGGTTTTCCAAAACGTTGTTTACTTGCGCGATTTCGAAGGAGCTCATTATATTCCTTTAGAACATTAGGATCATAACTGGGTGGTAGACCATGCAAAATATAACATATGTCATGAGTGTGTCCAGGTTTATGACAATGACTACACTTGGATCGAGGTTTTCCAAACCGTTCTCCCCCTCGTCAATTCTCTATTGCCTGGTATGTAGCTGGAAACTTCCAGAAACTGCTACAGTGGTCTGAGAATATTGGAAGCAGTCGGAATCTGCCCACAGTGGCCTGAAAATTCTAATTTTGCTTAGAACTTACCGGAAACTGCCTTACAGTGGTCTGATTTCGTCGAAAACTGCCTGAAAATCACCGGAACCCTAATTTCGGTGATCGGATCTGGAGAAAAATGAATGGGTTTTGGTCGGAAATACTAGACGACCCCAACAGAAGAAAACTGCTCGAGAATGGATGATCGGAGCAGCACTCATGCGCCAACGCATGACCAGATCTCACCGAAAAACTTCCACCTTCAAACGGCGCGTGGAGGCACGTGAGGGGCTGTTTTTCGGTGGATCTAATTGGGGTTCGGTCGCCTGAGCTTCCCGAGCCTCATGATGGTGTTGTCTTTTGCACAACACCTTCAGAACGAAAGATGACACAAATCAGTCCCAACCGTCGTCACCAGAATTTGACACGGTGACTTGAAGTTTCTCACCAATGCTTTTATACCATGTGAGAAATATATGAAAAAAAATATTATTGAATTGTGTATCTAAATTGTTACATTGAGACCCTATTTATAGATACTACAATAGAATCCTTTTCCAACTAGGATTCCTATTCCTATTTTTAGTAGGAAATACTTATTTCTATTCTAACACTGTAAATGGACAACATTATAATACTTTTAGAGAATCTGCAGAAAAAAGAGGGTTACAACAATTTGATCGACTGTTTGTTGGAAGCAACTAGTTATCAAATGCCATATAGTTTAAGTACCTTGCTGGTCTACTTGTAATCCACAAAATTTATGGAAACAATTCGAAGAGCCAATGTAATAAGACTACAAACTATTGCCAAATGTTGGGAAAAAGATATTCAGTACCAAGTCTTAACCACATTAATGATATATTATACATTCTATGGGTCACAATGTAAACGAATATGAACTTATTCCATAGACAATTAGCCCATCTTCAATGACAAAAGACGCAACATAAATAATTTTTGAAAGAACCATCACAGTAAGTGAAGAAGATTTGTTGCTACACAAAAAATTAAACGCGAAACAACTGAAAGCATACAATGTGATTACTGCTAGAATTTTTTCTGAAAACGGACAAGAGAAAGTCAATCTTAAGTCTTAACAATAAAATTGAACTTCTAGCTTCTTTGATTGTTCCTTTCACAACTGAAGAAGAATCTTTAGATACGTTATTTACTATGACATTTTCAAATTTACACACATCCTGCTCTAATTCTTCTTCTGTAGATTCATGTGTCATCCTAACAACGAAGAATGATTTTGTAAATGAAATCAACGATATGCTTATTGCAATGTTTCCGGAGAAAGCAACTACTTACATTTGTTTCCATTGACGAAACCATTGAGCGTAACGATCAAACTCAATATGAAGATCTATTACACAGTGCTGGTTTGCCTCCTTATAAATTAACCTTGAAAGAAAATTGTCCCATCATATTACTGCGAAATTTGAATCCATATTATGTAATGGTACACGATTAACATGTTGTGATATTAAAACACATATTATCAGTGCTAAAATAGCAACAGCTGATTTTAAAAACAGACATGTATGTATTCCGAGAATACCATTATTATCGTCAGCTGAAACGAATACAATTCCCAATTAAACTATGCTATGCTATGACTATAAATAAGGAACAAGGTCAAGCACTTGATTTTGTTGGAATTTACTTACGAGAACCTGTCTTTTCGCACGGCCAACTTTATGTTGCCTTATCAAGAGCTAAATGTGTTAAAGTACTCATTCGTCCGCCCATACAGGCTAACCGTGACGATCGTTGTACATACAATATTGTTTATGACGAAACCATCCAAAGAGCATCCTTGTAAGTCTTCTGCATTCAAGTTACAATATTGGCTCCAACTACCCTGCAGCGAACTTCGCGGTGAGTAAATTGCACCTTCATTATCTTCCTTTCTCTATACCTTTAGACTATTCCTATTTTTGAAATGCTAAACAACCAATCATTATACTCGTTCCGTCCTAATTTATGTGTTACTTTCCAAATTTTGAGATTTAAACATGTCTATATTTGTATAATAACTTCTTTTACTAACCACAGGTAGTTTGGTGTTAGTTTGTACTTTACAACATTCAATTTACACCAGAGAACTAGGCCAGCGAGTGCTCATGATTATTCAACATTGCACAACAGGCAAGGTTAACTGAACAACTTTCGCGATGTCACAGAATATCTACATTTCAAATTGCTTTAACCTTTTTTTCCATTTATGTTAAACCGATTTTAAATAGAACCCCTTCTTATTCTAACCCTTTAAGAACAATGATGTAGGTTTTTAGAATGAGTTCTGTTCTTATGGACACTCTTTTTCTAGCACAAACTAACAGGTAAACTTTAATTTACAATACAGAACTGCTTGAGCACCACAATATAAACGGCATTGATGAAAAGTGAAAAAATAGCACCTACATGATGTTAACTTCCTGATATGCTTAAACTTCTTGTCACATACTACTTACAACCTCTTCTCAAACCATAATGTTATGAACTTACAACAGAATCATCCAACGCAAGACTTTCATGACACAAACTAACTGTTGGGCCCGTACTTGCACGGACTGCCTTAATCTAGTCACATATATATATAGTGGCGGAGTCATAAATTTTATTAAGGGTGTCCAAGAATAATGGTGTGTGACTGTCAAAATAAAACAAAAAAATATTTTGTTATTTGGGGTTTGATCCCAAAACTTCTTCATTCAAATGGACACCTATTACAACTATGTCAAAGACTCAAAGACATAACTTTTGCCAAGGATGTCCAACTATATATATATAGATATATATAGAATTTGACATATATATACAACGTAATTTTCTGACCATCGATATCCAGTTGGACACAGGGGCGGAGCTACAACCTAATAAGGGTGTGCACGTGAACACCCTTCGTCGGAAAATCACACTGTTTACGTGAGCCAAAATTTATTAAATACAAATATATAATTCATTTTGCACAACCTTAACATTAATAGAGGCTTTGGCACAGTGGAAAGGATGTTCAAAAGGAATGCTGAGGTTGCCAGTTCAAATCTTGTTGTTATTATTTTACTTCTTTTGTTTGGCAAAATCATACAATCCTTTGTGGGTCCACCTAATCTCAAGTTACTCTCTATTTTATATTTATTTTCTCCATTTCAATTTATATGACGTTGATAATTATTGGGCTTTATATTATTTTTTTATATAATTTTTAAATATATAAATTTTGTTTCAAAAGCTATTATTTATGAATTCACGGTCTAAGTTTAAAAATTTTAATCTCGAAATTTTAAATATGCTACATAAGTTGAAAAAGAAAAAATAATAAATTTAACTCAAACCTTAGTTTGGATATATATATTTGTAAATATAAAATAATAGTTTAAATGAGTTTCTACTTAAAGAATTAGAAAAGAAGGTTATATGCAATTACATTTCTCCATTTCCTCTAAGTAGGTCATCCGGAGGTTTGAAAAAAATAATTCATAAGGGGTTAATTTTTTCATAGTTTCATAATTGAATTTGGAGATTTGAAACTTTTAATTAGAATTTTCACACATTTTCTATTAGAATAAAAGAAATTTAATATATATACATTGAAATAAAAAAGTAGCGTAATCGATAGGTTTAATAATTTTATTTTTTTGAATATGTGCATGTGTTCAATAAAATCTCGACACATTCATTATAAAACTATTATTTCAATTGATATAACTTATCATGTATTTTTGAAAGTAAACCAAATTAGAGATTTTTTTCCAAACGTTGTGTTTAGTGGAAAATTTTTTATTGACGGTGTTGATAGTAAAGTTGTTAGGTAGAACAAGATGGATATAAATCCATACCAAAAAAATTTGTTTGTTGCCTTCAAAAAATTTGCACACCCTTTATAAAAAGTCCAGCTCCGCCACTGGTTGGACACCCTTGGGTAGCTCTAGCTATGCCCCTGTTAATATATATTTCGGTGATATGGTGCCGAGGATGGATTCTCATTCATTTATTTTTACAATTTTTTGCATTTTTTTTTATAAATTTAAAAAAATGAAAAACAATAGGATGAAAAGTTGAAAAGGAAGTAAACAGTGTGAAAAGACACATCCATAATTGAAGAATGAAGAGTCCAAAAGGCACTAAAACAATCTATTTCTTTCTTGTACTTCATTCTTTGAGAATGGAGGGTCAAAAACTAGCGCACATGGAGAGTAAGATGAAAGGAATTTGAAACTTGTAGCATAAATTATCCTTGGCTATTAAATCCCATCCCACATAAGATATTTTTGTGCAACAATATGGCGTATCTTTCAATTATATATTATTATGCATTTATTGCTTATAGTTAGTTATCTATACACCATCATCTGATTTTTTAGGATGTAGTTGTTGAGGTTAATATCTCAAAACTTTTTAGCATCATTAAACTTTATTTTGTACAATTAAAATCACTCAATTGAAACTTTTATATCATCGTTCAGTTAAATTTACATTAAAAAAGTGTGACTAGTATAATTTTGTTTGGCATTATCCGCCTCTTTGATCAAGATTTGGTTAAATATGTATTAAATGGGCATAGAGATGCTTCCTCTATATTTCAAATTAATTTGATAATATTCTGCACATCGCTTTCATAGTTATCTCTTTTATTAACTTTCTCTGTTATGATTATAATTACTTAAAAGTTACATTCATTTTACAAAACTTTCCTATCATAAATCTTCTTTTCATCTATGAAAAGATAGAAAAAGTGATGTTTTACTACTTTATAAAAATATCAATCAATATAAATAAGATTTTTTTTAAAAAGACAAATATTGCAAAGCATATTCATAAGCTAACTCAATGAGATTATTTATGTACGTGTGAAGCGCGGATAAATTAACTAGTTTAATATATATATATATATATATATATATATATATATGTGTGGGACATGGATTTATATCAATATATATACACGTGGCATATGACTTAAAGTAATGAACAATTAATTTAATCAAATGCTAACTAATCATCATAATATGAAAA
Source organism: Solanum verrucosum (assembly GCF_900185275.1). Lineage (NCBI taxonomy): Eukaryota > Viridiplantae > Streptophyta > Magnoliopsida > Solanales > Solanaceae > Solanum > Solanum verrucosum. Next base: position 1,101,683 of record NW_026020363.1, read on the forward strand.
TTGAAAACATTTTATTTATAAAAAAATGTTAAATGTACTAGCAAAAAAGTAAGAAAATCAGAAATTTTATAAACATATGTAATGAGCTATACATTTTTTTTAATGAAAAAAAGTAACAACACTACTTTTTCTTAATTATTGTCCAGACAGATGTTGCACAAATGTAAAGTAATCTCATTGACTTGTATATTCAGCTTCTCTTATGAACAACGAAAAAATGAAGATTATTTTTTTTTTGGCTCTTAAGCTCTTGTCACCGGTCAATAAAGTTTAAGGGGACCATGAGAGACCAGAGTAGAAAGGTGAAAAAATGTTATCGTCAAGAACATGCCAGAAAGAACTCTAAATTCTTTTTCACCCTATGAAAGACAAGATTATTGAGTTATATTTCTTTTTGGCATCTCAAATACCATGTAACTTGTGCATTTCTTCTCTCTGATGGTATCCAATCTGCTCCCAGGGAGGCTTTTCCCGTTTAAATATATATATATATATGATAGATGGAAAAATATTGAAGTACATTGCAATAATGACCAAATTAAAGTACCAGGCACTCACCCCTGTCAAAGCAGGACAACGCAAAGTTACCTGAGCTAGCTTTTAACCGGCTTCAGATGGGTACTCTGGATTGCAAAGGCGAAACTTTGGTCGTGAGGAATATTGGGTTTGTTCTGCTGCTTTTAAAGAAGCTCATTGGGAATCTGTCTCCTATATGAGGTTAGAGCTCACACGCATCACCTATCCCTCGACTAGTTTAAAAATTGTTTTCTCTATGTAAGTCTGTCTGAGTTGTTATATGCATGGTAAATATTAACTCTACTTTTGCTAATTTTAGGCATGTTGATGCATATAAAAGAAAGTATGCCGAACAGTTCAAATATTATTTGTTGACGTTGAGATCTTACCATCTAATATATATATTCCCCCTTTTCCCTACAACTGATCAGTAGAATGAGTTTTAAAATATTTTCCCGTCTCATGGCTTTCCCACAGTGGTCTGTCTGTCCTATCATGACTTCAATCTATATATATCTTTAGGCTGGCCAGTTAGTAATCAGTTCAACACATATAGGGTGAGAGCTCCAAGACTTATTCTTCTCATGGCAGCTTGAGGTTTATACAATGTTATCAAAAGCAAAAAAAAACTATAAGGTCTATTGGGGCTTTAAGCGTAAAACATAAATAAAATGTGCACTACTTTAATGGCATTAAGCAAGACAAAAAGCGCTCAACACAATGGAGAAGTTCTATTCTCTGCTGGAAGAAGCTTGTTTCTGTTAAAGCTTTAGGAATAATTCACATGTAAGATAATTATGAGCTTGCATATTCATGTTTCCGGCACTGGTTTAGTGACTTCTGTACTTTTAGTATTAACACTTGACAAAAGAGCAAACACAGATCCTTGCCTACTTTGAATAGTTTATATTTAGCATTTGGGATTATAGGTCCCATTTAACATGGAAGCTCAATGTCCATAAATGATATTGTATTTTTCTATTAGGACAACAGTTGTAGTTTTAATTTGGGAAAAGGTGTTTCACGTGGTTGATGAGACATGTTCAAATTTGGCAAATGACATATATTTGGTACTAGCAACAACACCTTTTTGATACTGTTCTTCTTCCGTTTACATAAATATTGATCATCATATTGGCTAAACCTCATTTTTATTTTCTTTTCTTTTCGTTCCACTATTTGTGTGCAGGAGTTTTATGCTTTAAAGAGAAGATGTTCTGGTTAGGATGGAAATTGCTTCAAGTGCTTTTGTTTTTTGTTGCGGTACGTATTAGTGGCTTCTAGACAATTTCCCTGGTCTTCCTTACTGTTGTGTATGCACAAGTTGCAACTGTAATCATATATAGTTGATTTAGATAGCTCTCTAACTTCCAGAATTGCTTTCATTTTACCATTCATTTCAAATATAGTGCTTTGCATCTAATTAATCCGTTTTCACATGTGCCTATTTATTAGTATCTAAGGGTTCTATTTTTAGCGGTAAAAAGTAATGATGAAGATTTTTTGGGACTCATTTCTAATTTCTCTATAGCCAGTGCTAGCTAGTCACAGTTCTGATTTATTATCATGTGCAAATAGCTTCAAAAAAGTTGGTGACTTGGGTGTTGGTTCATAAGCTGAAGGAACCTCATACAACTGGGCAGGAGCGGCTCAAAGTAATTAGAGGCCTAAAGTGAAATTTTAATTAGAGGCCTAAAAACTAAATAAACTTCATATATAATTATTTAAAAAATATTTTTCTAACTTTAAGATTTCAATTAGAAGCCTAAAATCTAAATAAACTTCATATGTATTTTTAAAAAATATTTTTCTAACTTTTTAGATGTAAATTTTTGCTTAAAATTTCTTTATAGATGATTTCTCCAAATATCTTTTTTATTATTATTAGTTTTAGGTAAGATTTTATCAATTCAATATTAGAAAACACTCTTTTACTGGAGCCATTACTATATGAATTATTAACATAATTCTTAGTAATAAGTTGACAAACTTTAAATAAAAACAAGAGTTAAAATCATAAAATTTGATTCAAGAAGTTGATAATTTGGTATATCCTACTTACTATGTTTGCTGTATTGCTTGAAAATTTAAGAAGAAATAAAAAAAGAATTTGTAATTTATTTAGTTCAACGTTTTTCGACTATTGATTCATATTTTTGACCGACTATTACTCTACCTTATCAAAGATTTGAAAAAAAAGAATTCAAACAGATAAATAATATGAGTGTTAGCGAAAAATAATTGATTTTTTCTATTTGAATGGGGTTAAGGAGAACAAAATAATATAATTTTATGTAAAAAAATTAACAAAAAAATTATTCTAGATAAGAATTTGAGGCCCACCAAAATATCCATCAAAAAGCAAAAACACAAAATAACATGACATTGTATCAACAGTGATCAAAGGAGGAAAGATAGATTGGCTAAGATGTTGAAGGAAAGGGATGTGATAAAGGTTGGGACAGAGCAAGGAGTTGAAGCACACGGTCCACACTGGCATTGGATTAATTTTATTATTTCGCCAAATGATCTTTTAGACGAGCAACTTCCCCTTGTGACACAACCAAAACATCACGAGAGACTTCAAGTTTAGCACAGAAAGCCTCATTCTGTTCCCTAGCAGCGTGAAAATCATTAAGCAGAGTAGCAACTAGGCCAAGAACACGAGGTGGAATAGCAGGAGCTTGATTTCCTTCATTCAATAATCGACAGGTAGCAAGAACGGGTCTTGTGATCATATCACAGCTTACCAAAGCTCTACCCTTACCCAAAGGTATATCAAAAGCCCTAAACATAGTGGTGAGAAGATTTCCAAAGGCTAATTAATGAGCACCAGGTTTAGGATCGATCACCCTAGCCATTTGTTTAATCATTAGGGAGGTCCAGTCAATATGATCCTTATTTTCAAGTGCATGAGCAATCCCCATATCCCTAAATGAAGCCTCATGTCGTCGCTCACCCCTAGGCAGAATACCTTTATGGACCAACTCAAACATTAGCTTATGGAATGGGGACATCTCCCCTTTGAGGACCTTTCTATCCCTAGGCGTAACCCTGCCCTGAGAAAACTTGGAAGTTAACAAACAATTAACATCTCGAGTCCATACATACTCAGACAACCTAATAGTGGGTATATGAAATATTTCACCAAGTCTAACAGAATCAAACACCAGTTCCACACCATTGACAGTGGAAGTGACCACCGATCCCTCTAACACATTAAGGTTGGTATAGAACTCTCGCACCTCCTTTTCATACAAAGGCACCCTAGTGCCCAGAAACAAATCAGCCCATCCCTGAAAGTTAAGTAGTTCTAAAACCATTAAGACTACCCCAATAGTACGAATTTTAGGATGAAAGGTTCGACCCCTAAGAACCTTCTTGGACCCAAAGTATTTCTCCTTTCCCAAGGCCATGTACTTGGCCAGATTTTTGTTAATTTTGGTGGATTGGGGAGAGTTAGCCGTAGGAGAGGATGCAAATATTGTTTCAGTTTCAGAATCCAGAAGGACGGGTGAGGAGGGCGGGGGAACCAGAGACTTACTTGTTCATTTTCGCTTCTTAATAGATTTTGCTGCTTCTTTCATCTAAGCCTGACTCACACTTCGAGTAAATGGGACATGGATGTGAGTCCTCTTGACAACAATGTGTTTTTGTGGTCATCGGGGGATCTTGGGATGAAGCTGGCTGAGTGAGATATCGTCAAGATAGGGGTCACTAGGGTTAGTAGGTGGTGGTGGAGGAGGGGTCGGTGTGATAGTGGGAATTAGGGTTTCAACTGGAGATAGCGGTGGGGAATCAAGTAGTGAGGAATGGGGTTTTCGGAGTGGGCAGCGATGGTGAAGGGGGTCGCCCGAGGCATATGCCGGCAGTGGAGATAGTGAACGAGTAGGCAAGGGGGATTTCTGAGGAGATTCTGGCAATGGGTTTGTAGTGAAGTATCAGTTGAGAACCCACATTCCCCCTAAGATGATACGATGGGTGACGCTGGTAACGATGAGTGTGCCGATGAGTCGGAGGAACTTTCGTCATCTGAGTAAGCGACGGGGGTAAGCCATGCTTTTCTGCTTGCCTTTTTTTTCTTTTGGTTTGATGAAATCTATAGTGTGATTAGTCTTGGAGTGTTTGGGATTAGTGGAATGTGGAGGTGGTGGACAACGTTTGGAAAGAAATCTTGGGAAATGAGATGTAATGATGATAGTCTAACATTGATGGGAGGCGTGAGTGACGGTTAAGTGCCCGGGGAGGTGTATATAAAAAATTGATGAGGTTTTTAAATGGTGGGTCATCTTTATTTCCCGCGTAAACCATCAAGGTTGTATGGGAGAACATTTGAGTGCACCAGGTTCTTTTAAGAGTGTGACAAGGTTAGGTATATAAGTGCAATGCAAAGATGAATACAAAGGATGAATACAAAGGAGAATTAAGTGCATACCTGGTGAGATGAGAACCTATTCCTAGCAATATGAGCAGTCATGTACCAGGGCTAGAAGAAACTAAGGGTAATATCATTAGACTTTTTATCAACATGTTGTGCTTCATATGGTTGTATACCTACAACAGGTACCAAGATGAGTTAGAAGTGAACAAGTGTTATGGTTTTATAGATCACCTTACTTAAGATAAGCATGAGAGTGTCATGAGGGCATGTGTTAATCTTGAAACACCAGCCCTAAGGCTAAACGATTCTTCTGAAAAGGTTCATGTCCAAGGGCTATGGTGAAGATGTCAGCAACCTGGTCCTCAGTTTTGCAGAAAGTCATGATGATGAACCTTTTTTCAACATTGTCACGGAGAAAATTATGCCTGATATCTATATGTTTGGTTCGTTTATGTTTGACCGGGTTCTTTGCCATATTGACTGCACTTGTGTTGTCGCACATGATGGGTATGCATCCTGCGTTAATTCAAAAATCCTCCAGTTTTTATTTAATCCATAATAGTTGTGCACAACAAGATGCGACAACCACATATTCAACCTCAGCAGTGGAGAGGGTGACTGGATTTTGTTTTCTTGTTGCCCAGGAGACGAGACAAGGCCCTAGGAAGTGAGTCATTCTAGATGTACTTTTTCTATCCACCAGGTAACCTGCATAGTCTGCATCTGCAAATCCTATTAGATCGAAGGATTCTCCTATTGGATACTATAAAACCAGGTTTAGTGTCCCTTTAAGATATCTAGGTACCCTTTTCACTGCTTTTAGATGAGATTCTTTTGGACGAGACTGAAATCGAGCACATAGCCCCACGTTGAATGCACTGTCAGGTTACTGGCAGTTAGATACAAGAGTGACCCAATCATTCCTCTGTACTTGGTATTGTTTACTAGGAACCAGTTTCATCCTTTTCAAGCTTGGTCATTGTTCCAATGGGATTATCAATTGATTTGGCCTCATCTATCTCAAATTTCTGTAGCAATTCTTTAATGTATTTTTGTTGATGTATTGAGGTCCCCGATGAGGACTGTTTGATTTGAAGACCTAAGAAGAAATTTAATTCACCCATCATGCTCATCTCAAATTCACTGCTTATTAATTTTGCCAATTCAACTCCAAGTTCAACATCTGTTCCTCCAAATATGATATCATCTACGTATACTTGAACAATGAGGAGGTCATTACCTTGTCTTCGAAGAAAAAGTGTATTATCTATTTTTCCTCTTGAATACCCATGTTGGACACACGATTGTACCATGCTCTTGGTGCTTGTTTTAGCCCATATAGTGCTTTGTCTAATTTATAGACAAATTCATGATGATCAGGGTCTTCAAACCATGAGATTGTTTCACATATACTTCTTCTTGGAGGTATCCATTTAGAAAGGCACTTTTTACATCCATGTGGTATAGTTTAAACTCTATGTGAGCAGCAAAAGCTATAAGCATCTGTATTGCTTCCATCCTTGCTACGGGTGCGAATGTTTCATCATAGTCAATTCCTTCATCTTGATTATACCCCTGTACAACTAGTCTTGCCTTGTTTCGAGTGACTTTTCCCTGATCATCAAGCTTATATCTAAAACCCATCGAGTGCCTATCACAATTCTATCATGTGGTCTGGGAACCAGGTTCCAAAATTTGCTTCGTTCAAACTGACTCAGCTCCATGGCTATAATCTAGTCTGGGTCTGCCAGAGCTTCTTTAATATTTTTGGGTTCAACAAGTGATAGGTATACTGAGAAGGCACACATATTCCTTAGTTTTGATCTAGTATGAATTCCTGAGTCCAAAGGTGTGAGAATATTCTGTATTGGATGAGATCTTTGATGTTTCCAGTTATTTGGTTGAGCATCTCGAGTAGTGTCAGATGTTGATGGCCCTGGTTCACCTTTTTCCTCTCCCTCAAGTGTATTTTCAGTTTCATGGATGATGAGACTTAATTTGACAGTTTGTTCCTAAGTTCCATCCTCATCTGATTGGTTTTCCTCTGGTGTTTTCGGTTGAGTCATACCCAGATCATTAAGATGGTCTATCATGCCTCCATTTATTTGGTTCTGCCTTTCATAAAAAATAACATGCATGCTTTCTTCTACAGGATTTGAGTATTTTGTACGCCTTGCTTTGACTTGAATATCCCAGGAACACTCATTTATCACTTTTGGCATCAAATTTACCCAAGGTATCTTTTCCATTATTATGCACATAGCAGGTACATCTGAAAGGTCGAAGATGTGCTAAAGTCGGCTTTCTTCCTTTCAACAAATCGTATGGAGTTTTATTTAGTATCAAACTTATCATGCATCTGTTAATAAGATAACATGCAGTGTTTATTGCCTCAGCCTAGTAGGATTTCGGTAGATTGCTTGATATCAACATGGTTCTAGCAATGTCTTCTAATGTTCTATTCTTCCGTTCCACCACACCATTTTATTGAGGAGTTCTTTGTTCTGAGAAATTGTGATCAACTTCATTGATAGTGCAGAAGTTTAGGAATTTGGAGTTTTCAAATTCTAATCCATGATCTGATCTGAAGCTGATAACTTCACTACTGAATTTCTTTTGAACCAGTTTCACAAATATTTCAAACATATCGTATGTCTCATCCTTTGTTGCTAAGAATATGGTCCATGTGAATCTAGAATAGTCATCTACAATTACAAAAAATTACCTTTTGCCTCATTTACTTAGCACGCACATTGGTCCACATAAGTCCATGTGGAGCAGTTCTAGAGGTTTTGTTGTGCTAACCACTGCCTTTGGTTTGAAAGAGGATTTTATCTGTTTACCTTGAGCACATGCACCATAGATTTGTTCACTATTAAGCTTCGTTTCAGGTAATCCTCTAGCCAGTTCCTTTGATATTAATTTGTTAATTGTAGAAAAACTAATATGCCCCAACCTATTGTGCCAGAGAAAGGAGTTTTCAGTGATGGCACTGAGGCAGGTGGGTGAATTTTCTGGACTCATTATCTCAGTTTTATATACATTTTTGTGCCTTTTTCCAAGGAGAACCAGTTCCTCTGTGGTTGAGTTTACCACTTTACATTCATCAGTAGTAAATATCACTTTATTTCCTTGGTTGCACATTTGAGATATACTTAGCAAATTGTGTTGTAATCCATTCACATAATACACATTGTTAATTGCTTGTTTGAGGTTGAGCCCCACCTTTCCAATTCCTTGTATTTCTCCAGTTTTTCTATTCCCAAAGGCTACGTTTCCACCCTTAAAATCTTTTTGTGAGAGGAAGTTGTTTCTATCTCCAGTCATCTGCCTGGAACATGTGCTGCCCAGGTACCAATGTCTTAGCTTTTCTCCCACTGAATCCTACAATCATTAGACAGAGTTAGGTTTGGGTACCCAGATCCACTTGGGTCTTGTTTGTTAGAAAATGGATGAATAAGATTTTTCTTAGCCCATTATGGGAGGGTTTTGAGCGTGGGAATAGGTTTAATGTTATTCTCTTCCTGTGTTTTTTGCACAAAAGTGAAATTTTTCTTATGTGCAGTTTGTTTTTCATTACATGCATAACTTTTATGTCCTATAAGGCCACAGTGAGAACACAAACAATCTATGTTGGGATTCTTTGTTTCAGAAAAATATATTCCATGTTTTGTGGTAGATTGACTCTTTTGGATGCTATCGAGAAGTATGGAGGACCTGGTCCATCTCATGCTATGCTCTACTTCCATTTTGGTCATGTGAAGTTTCTTTTGTAGATATTCATTTTTACAGGTATGGATTTAAACTCTTTATTCAATTCTTCTAGCTTATTATGCAGAAGACAGTTTTGTTGTTCTAAGTTCACATTTTCTTCTCTTAAAGATCCATAGTCTTCCATTAACAGGTCTTTTTCAGAACAGGTTGATTGATATGCGTTTATAAGATTATGCAATAAGGATTGTAGTTTTCTTTTTGAGTTAAGAGTCAAGATTTTCTTTAATGTGAAGTAGACTAACCTGGTCATGCATGTCTTCTTCTTCTTCTTCAGAGTCTGATTCAACCATCAGTGCTTGAATTGTTTCATGTGTTTGACAACTATTTTCCTTCTCTCCTGGTTCAGTTATGGCTACTAGTGCAAGAAAGTCATATTTGTCAGTTTTCTCTATTGCAAGTAGGGATTGATTTTCAACTTCCTCATCTTCGGACTCATCTTCTGACATGCCTCCCATTGCAGCAAATGCTTTATTCATTGAGATATCAGCCTCTTGGTTAGTCATTCTCCTGTTTGTAGGAATATATTTGTCACCTTTACCATCATTTGCTTAGTCTGGATTATTCTTTTTATGTTCTGAGGCCCAGAGTGGAGTATTCAGCTGTCTTTTGAGGACCTCTTCTTTGAAATGTTTGTCCCCTTTTTAACATTCTGGAGAACCTCTTTGTCATAAGTGCAATATTCTCATCTTCAAAATCTTCAGGTGTTGTGGCTTTAAGAACCAGGTTCTTCTCCTTTCTTTTACTGCATATTTCCCTCTCTTGGCTTTTCTTTAGTTCATATGTTATGAGATTTCCAATGAGCTCATCAATGGCTAGTTTATCTAGGTCACGTGCTTCAGTAATGGCCTCTACTTTACTTTCCCAGGATTCTGGTAGAACGCTTAAGAGTTTTCTGACAGCCTTTCCATTTGGAATTACTTCTCCTAACAAATAAATCTCATTAATGATTGCAGTGAACCTGGTGTGCATATCTTGGATTTTTTCTCCTTCCATCATTCTGAATAGTTCATATTGTCTATTCAAGTTGTCGATTTTAGATTTCTTAACCTGAGTTGTACCTTCGTGTGCAGTTTGTAGAGTTTTCCAAATTGACTTTGCATCCTCACATGATGAAATCCTATTATACTCGTCTGGTCCTATGCCACAAATTAGAATCTTTTTGGATTTTGCGTTATTTTGAATAGCAAGTTTGTCTACAACATCCCATTCTTTTCTTTCCTTAGGAACCATCGTGACTCCATCGTCTCCCTTCTTCATGGGTATAGTAGGACCATCCAGAACTACACTCCAAAGATTGGGATTTTTGCCTATCAAGTGATCCATCATACAGTTTTTCCACCATCCATAGTACTTTCCATTGAACAATGGTGGTCGAGTTTGAGAAGCTCCTTCTTGTGGGGTAAGTGGTGCTGCCATTGATTCCTTTTAAGATGTGAATCTCGTAACGAAAAGACCTACTCTGATACCAATTGAAGAAACCTTACCCAGTATTCAAAAACCAGGTTCTTGAATAATACACACAAGATACTTATGTTAATGACAGTAACACCAATATATCGTGGAAACCTTCCTAATTAAATGAAGGGAAAAAACCACACAGAGTTTTATATTAATTCAACAATTACAACTCAGTAAATCGATGAATCTAATCTCTAAACGTCTACCCTTTCGATTAACTATAATCAAAAACACCCTCAACTCTCCAAGAAGTCAAACTCGGTTCTTGGTTACAAAAACTCTCAATCTCTCTACTAACCCTAACCCTCACAAGAAGTCAAACCCACTTCTTGTTTACAATTCTCACACATTCTCAAGACTCTCACAAACACTGATCCAAGGACAGATCAATGCAACTCAACTATTCAAAAGTAATTCTAACTCTAGAATTCTTTCGTTTATACCTCTCGAACACTTTGGCCTTCGCTATCTCTCTTTCTCTTGTTCTCTCTTTTCTGAATTATGCAAAGACAAATTCTTCTATCTGGCTCGTTGTCCTTTTATAGACTCTGAACTATGATAGACTCCGACTTATATAAGGAGAGGAATTATAGTTTTTTTCAGAAAGAATTTCGATTCTTTTAATTGTAAACCTTTTCCTTTTATAACTTGGCTTGCCATGTCTCCTTATTCATGCAGGACTTCTTTTGCTGATTCTTTTCCCTTTCCGACTCAACTTTCTTTTTAGCGCGAGAACTCTTCCTTTTTTATTTCAGTTTATTTATCATTTGAATGATAAGCTTTGCAGGGTGAACCTGGTTCACTGTGTCGATCATCAAAACTGTATTTGATTTATCACTACTGAATTCCTTTTCTTCTCATGGTCTCCAGGAAATCAAAAGGTTATCAGTTGTCATGGCACATCAAGAACCCTTTGATTCACATAAATATGTTATATGCATACATTGCAAATGTTTGTGTTGCAAAGTTTGCTCGTCGTCAGGGTATTGCTTCAAATATAATACATTTGGCTGCTAATATGGCCGCATTAGAAGGTATCTTGTTTCAGCTTTAAACTATTTAATGTGCTCTTCATTATGATCTACCAGTTCAGAATTGCCATCCCTTGTAATTAATTTTCGCTGAACTATGTCTAATCTTATTTTTGCATGTCCAAGCAGGTTTCAAGCAACTATTTGTTCATGTAAATGCAGACAACATACCTGGCCAGGAATTATACCAAAAACACAGTTTTAAGGTTACCTTCAATCTCTTTTCTATATACGGAAAATCTTATTGATATTGCTTAGTGAGATCTGTTTATGTGGATGATCGTCCTTCATTAGCTCTTCTTTCTCTTTTTTTTTTTATATAAGTGAATACTTGTTTTCATTATTGTTTTTATTTTTAATTTTGGACGTCTTAATGTCTGCATTGCATCTCTCATAATCATCCCAAGAGTTGAAGTCAATGCTAAGTTGACCTTTAAAATGAGGCAACTCTTCATGAAACGTTTTATATCAAATCTGATATGATAACCCAGAAAATAGAGTAATAACTTAATATAACCTGTTGAATTGAGTTGACGATGTAACATTTCTTTACACGTGATGTATAACTTAAATCCTTTTGAAATTTCTTACTTCAACTTATCTTAGTTTGGTTGGCAATCAACTCTTGATGTATAACAAAAGGAATGTCGCGTCTTTTGACATACTCGTATCACTCCATGCAGATCGTGGAAGCCGGCTCATCGTCTCTATCAAAAGAACAGAGGATACTGATGTCCTTGGATTTATAATTTCCCTTAGCTACTTCACTTCCAGACTAAAGAGGATGTGTTAGTTTGTACATTTACATGGTTTGAAGCCAATATAATATTGGGTAGACAGACAACTAGTTAGTTACAGAGAAAATAATATATATATATATATAAGCAAGTTGTATGGTTTGTTTGGATTAGGGAATGGGTACGTATTGGATACATATTTATTTGAGTATCCTATACGAGCATATCCGATTAAATATTTTGGTGTATTTTGGAGAATTCAGACTATGTACTCATACTCAATGTCAAATGAAGAATTCATGTATTAAGCTGAAATATATTGTTTTTGTTTTCTTATCAAAATGGATTTTGTTGTTTAGTTTGTTACAATGTTGAGAAAGTTAAATATGGCCATTAGTCTATGAGAGATTCTAACACAACTCCAATTCAATTATTTCATCTTCTGTGATGGCCTCGCTTCTTTTTTCGTCTTCTTATAATGATTCTGTATTCTAGCTCTTCAGCATTTATCCTAGAAAGCCAATTGGAATTTCAACTCAAAATCATGAAATATGCTATGGAGAATCCAATAATAAGTCCACCTGCTAAGAATCCCATTCCTAAATTCATTCAGAAATGTACAACTGCTTTCTTCATCTAGCATATGTGTTGTGTTGTATGTCTCTGGCATCCTGCTACTTCCACAACCTTCCGAAAAAGGGTATCCACGTAATCCATCATTACCTTTGTAAGAATTGTTCTCAAATGTAGAAAATTGATTTCCTTGAGGAATGCACCCTTCGAGATGATTGTAGGAGAGATTTAAGGCTTCAAGAGATGTAAGAGAAACAAATCTTGCTGGTATCTTTCCTACTAGATGGTTGGTTACCTGACAGGTCCAATGATTCAACCAAATATAAACTTCCAAGTGATAGCGGTATGCGGCCTTCAATCCATTATGAGATATATTTAGCACACGAAGTGCAGTAAGATCTCCCATAATACTTGGAATATGTCCTTCAAATTTGTTGTTTGAAAGATCGACAGTGGTATACAAAAACAAGATTCTCACAACTTCAAGATCCAATCCCTTTGTTACCAGAGCTACTGAATCTTGGTAATATCGATCCCATTCATCACTTGGTGCATTCATCGTTTGATGAATTGTCCTCATGGCTTTAAAATGTTGAAACAAACCCGATGGTATGTTTTTTGTGAAAGCATTGGAGGAGAGATCTAATATTTGAAGATGAGGAAACATGTTTTGACTCGTTAGAGTTCTAATGGGTCCATGCAATTTATTGGACCTCAAGCTTAGAACTTTCAGCTTTGGCAGAGTCCCCAACAACACAGGGAATGTGTCCATGAGGTGATTGTCTCCTTCGAGTTGTTTGGAGTTGATCAAGGATTGTGGAATTTTTCCTCCAGCTTATTGCCATAAAAGTTGAAGCTTTTGAGTGCACTTCCAAGAAGAGTCCCTGATAGACTGTTGTGGTGCATATCCAGAACCTCGAGGCCATTGATATTACCCAAACATTGCGGAATTGCCCCCTCAAGTTCTCTTAATTGAGTCAAATTCTCAAAGAGCAATTTCAAATCATGGGCTATGAGTCTTAGAATAGTTTCAAATGACGGGGAGAAATGAAGAGACTGTAATTGAGAAAGATGAGAGATTTCAGAGGGGATATGACCTGAGAAATAGGAGTCAGAAAGATCAAGAAGTGTCAAGCTCAAGAACCTTCGAAGTTCAGGCAAGATGTGAGAATTAGAGAAGTTATTAGAAGAAAGGTCGAGCCTTTGAAGACGAGAGAGTTGGAAGAGGCTGTTATTGGAATCAATCTTTCCTACAAGACCACTGGAACTGAGATTAAGTTCAATCACATGGCCAGTCATCTCATCACATATGACTCCATCCCACGAGCAACAATCTCTTCTCCTATTCCATGAACTCGTATAAGAGTAGGAACTACAAGTAACTAATGAGGGATCTAGAGTGAGTGGTTTCTTGAATTTTAGAAGAGCGGCGCGTTGATCTTTGCGGCACGGATGAAGTATGGCTGAAGTAAAAGAAAGCACACAGAAACATAGAAAGAGCATAAATGAGAATTGCTTAGACCCCATGTTTAGCATCAAACAATTTTAGAGAAAGTTGGCAGTGAAGTTAAGAAAAGGCTACACAAATATATATAGGCAGATTAAGTTGCTACTAAGTAGTGAGAAGGTTTGTTTATTTGATAATTGGACTCGATTTTTTATATAAAAAATTATATATTCTAAGATCAATTGATTATAGCTTAACAGTAGAGGTGTACGAGGAAAACAAATAAACCGCACCAAATCGATAATCGGAGTCAAATCAGGAATAAAAAAACCGATTAGTGGTTTGGTCCATTAAGGGTTATAGCCCATAGATATTAGTAACTCAAATAAGCCCAAATCAAAATTAAATCAACTTATAATTTTTTTTTCGATAGTAATGAGTTTAGTTGAACCTATTGTTTATGAGCTGCATCCACCTCTACAAAAATAAAGAGCGGAGGAAATGAAGCCAAGAAAGATAATGAATTGTGAATGTACCAATAAAATTACTCACGTCTCGCGTGGAAATTTAATATCACAGAATTTATAAAATAATACTTAAAACCTATCAATCATTAAAACTAAAACATTATATTATCTTACATAAAAGATTACGTAGTAACGGACATTAATAATGTAAAGAAAAATGATAATTATAACATCTTATCATTTATCCTTCAATCAATCTCTTTAATTTGATTTTATAATTTATCGTTTTACTTTCAGGAAGTGTTACTATTTGATATTTTTGGAGAATCAAATGAACATCAACCTAAGATATACAAATATTCTAATTCTAATGTGTAGAAAAGTTCAGCCCTACCTTTGCTTTACATATATCATTTCAAAGTTCCCCATTTAAATGTATCATAAGTAATTATTGAACTGGAAAATTAAAGGGAGAATGTATCATATTGGACAACAATTCAACTTATTATATATATTTGAAAGGAAAAAATATTACACAAAACTATTCAGTTTGTTTGGATGTTTTTAAAAAAATTAGCATACCAGAGTGATGGAGTTCAATTTGAAACTACACTTCTATTCCAATCGTAGTGTCGAAAAACATATCTATAACTTCAAGAAAAGTATTTACAATTTGCAGTAAACTTGAAAATATGTTCATACTTCATATTGAATATGAGCAATTAACTGATTGTATAGTTATCTATGTCTTTGGGATTAAAAGAAGCACCAGTCTAGTCATATTCTTCTATAGGTCAGCTGACACATCCTTGAACCCATGTCAAAAGTTTATTAATTCTTGTCTTTTTCCTGGTTCAATTCCACATCAAGGTGCGATAAGGTTTTTAATGTCTTTATGTCCTTACAATGTCATACCAAATTTGAATTTTGTCATCAAGAGATTGTAACCGACCTTTAAGATTTTTTTTACTCTACCTTCAACAATTTTAGTAGAGAAAACTTGCGTGAATACTCAATTAATGTGTGTTATTTAATTTGTACTAACAAATACTTATAACATTAACTTTGTAGAAACATAAGCAACAAAGTTTAAAACATATACTAAAAACAACAACTAATAACATAAACATAAATTAATGACTGTAAAAAACATGCTACGATCTGTAACAGTAGAATGAAACAGAAAGGAAAAAATCTAGTCCACTGAAGGTACAGTGAGCCACTCAGTAGGAGCAAAGTACACAAATATTTAACTGTGCATGTAGTCATTTAAAATTTATTAAATATAAATTTATAAAATGATTCGGATTATATTGAATTCATGAATATATTAATCCATATAAATATTATCGATTAGTATAATTGAGTTAATTATTTAAATCTAATTAATATGGATTTAATTAAATCTCGCTCCATAAAGTCCATATGTCATGTCACTTAAATCTGATTGGGAATCATATTCCAATCACAACTCCTCTATTTTAAAACTATAAATAGGGGTCTTCATAATTCAGAAAAAAGAACCAAGGATTCTAACAAGAGGCTAGAGAAAGCTCGTGGATCAAAAGCTACAGATTTCTCTGCAAGTTCAAGAATTTTTAACAAGAAGCTAGAGAAAGCTCGTGGATCAAAAGTTGCAGATTTCTCTACGAGCTACAAGATCAAGCTCGAAGCCCTTGGATTCAAGTAGAAGTCAAGATCAACATAAAGTTCAAGTTCAAGAATGATCAAGATCAAGATAAAGTTCAAGTTCAAGAACGATCAAGATCAAGACCATCGGATTCAAGATCAAGCTCGAAGCCATTGGATTCAACTAGAAGTCAAGATCAAGATAAAGTTCAAGTTCAAGACCGCCGAATTCAAGATCAAGCTCAAAGCCCTTATATTCAACTAGAAGTCAAGATCAAGATAAAGCTCAAGAACGATCAAGATCAAGACCACTAGATTCAAGATCAAGCTCGAAGCCCTTGAAATCAACTAGGAGTCAAGATCAAGATAATGTTCAAGTTCAAGTTCAAGATCACGTTCAAGTTCAAGATAAACTCAAGATTAAGCTCAAGAGGCCTTGAATTATATCCGAAAAGGGGAATCCATAGGAATCGTAGAGATTGTAACACTCGCACTTTGAATCAATAAAATGATTGTTGCGATAATTTTCCGTTCTTGATTATTGTTTTTTCTCGATGCAAATTTTATCATCTACAAATTCTAGCACGCCCAGTGGGAAAATCTCTACCTCTCATCTCAACTTTTCAAGCATCAAAGAGTATCAAAACGAATTGCACTATAGAAGAATGACTAGAAAGTTTGACTAAAGTAATTGAAGGCTTGACGAAGTGTGCTCAAGAACAAGATGCTAAACTTTTCAAGCTAACAAATAAGACGGATAACATGATCGAAAGAAGATCGAGTCAAGAACCTTTGAAACTTCCTAGAATTCAAGACGAAGGAGAGTCTTGTATAAAGCAAACAAAGATCAAAGAGATTCATCTCTCCGTTGGAAGTTTGATTCCCATTGATCAATTGAAGGACTTTATCACAGAGGATAGCGAAGACAAATCTGAGTCCCCATCCAAATTTTCTCCAACATATGCAAAGCCATTTACACAAAGAATTGATAACTTAAAAATGCACGAGGGCTGTCTGTTGGAATGTATGTGGCCACTAAGTACGATAGGACCAGGTCCTTAAAACAATTATGATGAACAAAAAATAAATACTGACAGTAAAAATTGAACACACAACTTAACGTGGAAACCTCTTTGCTCAAGGGAGTAAAACCACAACCCGTCTCACAGGATTTTCAAACTGCTTTTACTAAACTTCACAAGCCAAAGTAAAACCCAGTTTTCAACACACACAAGATTGACCTCCTAATCTCTATTCTGAGTAATACACTATCACTCAATGAGCCAAAGCAATGCCTGCATTGCCCACTATACTAACCCAACTGATTAATATAGACTTTGACGTAAGACACGAAGCTACCCTCAACTAAGTTCTTATAATGATTCACCCAAGGTTGAAACGTTTCTATCACAAGCAAAACGATTCCTACAATATAAGCATAAATGCAAGCAATCAAAGTAACAACTGGTTCAAGAAGCAATTAGGCAATCTATTAGGTCCCTTGTTGTTTTGAAGCTTGAATATCTCTCTTTGCATGAATGAAGAATTTGGTGTTTGTCACGTTGAATTTATCAACCAAAGAGATAACCGATGTACAAATAACCTCGTCCTTTCTGATTGGTGTGGTACACTGACGACCTCACTAACCTCTGACGCGACAACTTGCCAGTTGTATAACATATGGTCCTGGACGAGCATACTCTGCAGAGGACTGGATCCTGCATTTGTGAGGAGATCATCAAAACATCTAGAGCATTAAGACTTATAATTTTCCCTCTTTTTAATGATGACAAACAACGTGTAAGCAGCCTCACATGAGTTTAGCATTCATGCAATCAGAAAACATTAGTTCTCCCTATCAGTAATATTTCTCCATGTTGTAATAGAGACAAAATATTACAATTCCAGTTCCAGTTCCAATTCCCTCTATCAGTAATCCCATCTTTCACTAGACCCTAATTTCACAACAGTTATCAATCTATTCCCCTTTTGACATCATTGAAAAAGAGTAGCAGTAAACATCCACAGGCTGCATGCAAAACATTTAGTAATTCAGGGCCAGGGGCCACACAGTACATGCATAAGTAAGCAGTAATAAAGAAGATAAAAGCATACAAGACAGGGTAAAAGAAACAATTTCATTAGATCACAGAGCTGACCACAGTAGTCAGCTAAAACA
The DNA here is from genome assembly GCF_900185275.1 of Solanum verrucosum. NCBI lineage: Eukaryota > Viridiplantae > Streptophyta > Magnoliopsida > Solanales > Solanaceae > Solanum > Solanum verrucosum. Next base: position 1,119,875 of record NW_026020363.1, read on the forward strand.
GTACACTTGCCACTTAGAGTTAGATAGGAGGAAAGGAGAAACAGGAGACATGAAACATTTAGGACGGAGGGGGAGGGGGAGTGAGTGTTCTCATCAGCAAGGACATTCGCTCATTTGCATCAACATGAGCTTGAATGATTTGCTTGTTGAGAGCTTTGACTTCCTCATTGAGTGAGGCATTTGTCTTCAGCAGTTGCTCATTCTCAGCTCTCAACTTCTCAACCTCTTTCTTATCCACAACACTGTACCAGGTCCCTTGGAGATAGTCCTCTGCCACTGAGACTTAAGTGCGCAATCTCAACCTCCTTATCATTTAGGATCACTGTAAGGTCAGTCAACTCTCGTTTGAGAGAAGTTTGCTGCTCTAGAAGATCTGTTACCTGAGACCTACCCTTTGCCTTTCCCACAACACATTCACACTCCAAGAGAGTGACAACAGTGAACATTTGCTTCATAGTACCAGGTACTCCCCGTCCAAGAGGCACTTCAAAATGTTTGAACAAATGGTTTAACAAATAGCCATAAGGAATGCCATGTTTGGCTAACTTCCAAGTCATCACCCTGTGCATGTGTTCAAGCATTATAACAGGAAGATTGATTTTCTGAAGTTCATCCGGTTTTTCCATGAGAAACATCTCTTTTCAGTCCTTGGCACCAATACTTTGTTGATGAATTCAAACATCAACTGGTACTCCCATTTGAGAAACTTCTTTGGCAGACCTGCACGTTTGATGTCCCCACGTTTTGTGGCATGCTTGGTGAACTCGTTGGAGGGTTTGCACCCTTCAATTGACCGAATCACTTTCACAGGCACACCCAGAATGATTCCTAAGGTTTCCTCATCCATAAATATTTTGACCTCTTTAACAGTAGTCCTATCCCCCTCCCCATCACTCAAAAGCTCCATATTATAGAATTCAAGGGTATAGTTGAAAAGAACTTTTTTATAAAGTTTTAATCTAAACACAAGATGAGGTAGAAAATAATGAACCAAACACTTGATAAAAATAAATCATGCATTACTAATCCCTGCACTATTAATCTCTGCATTACTAATCCTAGCATTACTAATCCCGACATTATTAATCTTTGAACCAAACGACCCCTAAGAGTCTTCTATAAAACTTATATATAATCCATATAAGTGAAACAATATTTTTATTTTTTTTAAAAGAATGTAAAGAAAGGAAATTAAAGGATTTCAAGAAAATCAAACTCTTTTCGTAACTATCTGTATATGTTTTTTCTATCTTTAACCATTTTTTCCCTCTCTTACTTTCTGACATAATCACTCATTTTCTTTTAAGAAAATGCTAAACATATTCTTCTTTTTCATCTTTTAACTTCTAAATAATCAAAATATATTTTCAAATCTCAACATAAAATGTAAAAAAAAAAAAAAAAAACAGTGCATAAAAGCACATTATAACATATGAAGAAGTAAAAACATAATTCCCATTAATTATTTAATTAATAGGAAAAACAAATAGCAGAAAAATAAATCATTATAAACTAATATTTCTTATGGATGACTGCAATATATAAAATGAACTTTTGAGGCTACGCATAAAACTGTTATCGATTAGTGATTGTGCCTATGAGCGCAACGAACTCAGGAATTGAAGATTTTGGGTGTACCAATATTACCTTGGCTCAAATGTGAGTTCATAAAAATAATGAAAAAGAGCTTTATAGTTGAATTTGAACTCTAATCTCAAGGGTGGTTTCTCTAGATTGTACCAACAGCACAAGGGCACTCTTATGCTTATCATGAGTGCATTGATAACTATATCATAGTTTATGTCAGTTTTTAAAAATAGACATACATATATACACATGATTTTTTCTGATGTTAGTGAGTGCACATGCACCCCTTCTTAAAGGTGTCGGTCCACCTCTGCCTACTAGAACACCTTCTTGCATATGTGTTTGGTTTACCAAAATAATTAAATAGCAATCAGTAATTTACTTCTCCTATCTCTCATTTACTATTTTATTGTCAATTTCTTTTTTTATATCATTTTTAGTGATCACACTGTCACAATCCAAAAAAATAGACATGATGGCACTTGTCTATTCTCACCAAGACAATTAAGTCTCAATCCAACGAAATGAAAGAAATGCGATAAGACAAAGCAAGAACAAGATAAAGCGGAAAAACTTATTCATTCTATTAACAACCCAAAATCTGGATGTCACGTATACAAACCTCTAATACAAAAGTATGGAAATGAAATAATTACATAGTCTCAATGTCTTTGTTTCTCAAATAGAACAAAGCATAACATAAAGGAAAAGAGGGCCCGCTGGGATGATAAGAAACTACCTCTCAATGGTCCTTTGAATAGCCTCAGAAAGTAGGAGAAGAAGGACGATCACACAGTACCAGGCTTGAAACCTACAAAGTGTAGAAGTAAAGAGTGAGTACTAACAACACGGTACCCAACAAGCAACATAATAAACAAAGCAACCTAGCTAGAAATCGAATACTCCTTTCATCCCAACCGAACCTCCTCAAACTACAACCTACATATAAATCATTTCTACAATACACGGCTCACAAGGCCCAAATCACAATAATCAATCACTAGCTGGAACCATTTTCCGTCGTCTTTATACCATATCACTAGCTGGAACCATTTTTCATCGACTTTATATCATTTCACTAGACGAAATCATTTCTCATCATCTTTATATCATTTCACTGGTCGGAATCATTTTTCATCGGCTTTATATCATTTCACTAGCCGAAACCATCTCTCATTGGCTTTATATCACTAGCCGAAACCATTTTCCATCGGCTTTGCCTCATATGTCTCATCATCGTGTACAAAAATCAATGCACATAGGCAAGTTCACACCATAAGGAAGAGACAATAATTCAAGCAATTCAAGTCCACATTCATTCTATCAAGCATTTCATCAATCAATCAAATAGGGCCTATCACAAGGCAATTCACAAGCATTATGATCAAAACAAAATCTTTCATTTAACCCTTTTTTATTCATTAAGCTTAATCAAGTGGAATAATGACTCCTCGCCTCATTCTCATTACTCCCAGCATACAAATAATGAAGGGAATACATAAATTCTACTAGATTACAAGGTTTAGGATATCACTTACCTTAATTCAATCAATTAGTCACTCCAAGAGTTGAGTCTTCCCCTTCCGATCAATTTTCAAAGCCACACAATCTATATCAAACAAGTGTTCACAATAAATTTCTGGAAACAACAATACCCACATCAATTTCTTTGAAAAATATATCAATCAATCAAAACTCAATTTCGAAAATAAGGTTTGAATTCGAAAATTAACACTTGAAAATGTTACTCAAGGCCTTAAGAACTCATTGGTGAAATCAAAATCAATTCACAATCTCCATTTTAGTTTAGAACTTGAGTTCTTGAAAAACCTTGTCATTTGCCAATCAAAATCCCAAGTTTTGATGTTAAAATCCATAAATAATCAAAGGAAAATGAGCTTTAGGATCACAAAAGCTTACCCAAACGATTTAGCACAAGAAGACCTTTCAAAATCGCCTCCAAGGATTTTTCCAAGCTAAAAAATTAAAAATGAGGCTTAAATCCCAAAAATTTTAAACATAAACCCATCTTTGATGTCACTTAAGCAAACCCCGCAAAATTGGGGACCTCAGCTTTCACAAACAAGGGTTCACTTTCGTGAAACTCGCAATCGCGACTCATGGTTTGCTTGAGCGAACCCCACCTAACTGAGGCCCTTCGCTTTTGCGACCAGGGTCTCTCTTTCACGAACATTGTGATCGCAAAAGCGATGCACACAACATCAGAAAAAACCAACCAACTCTCAAAAAATCGAAAGGACCATCGAGATTCGTTCGAAACCCCGTGCACGCAAACTATATATGCAAATCAGTTATACTTGACGTTCCGGACTCAATGAAACAGTCGAAACACGAATTTGAAGTCTCCTTGACCCGACATCCGTGAAAATCAAAAGAAACTAACATAACGCCTAAAAAGGCTAAAATTGGACCTCTCAAAAATCAACCAAGACCTCACTTATGCCTTAAATCATTCCTTGAATCCAACAGAACTCTCTGAATTCCTATCCGAGCATCCGAATCCCGAATATTGACCAAAACAACCCAAAGTCTAAATTTTCATAATTTTCCAACTTAGGACCTCAAATCCTCAAAAAGAATTTGAAATTGACAACTCCGGCATACCAGATTCCACATTCCAAGACTAATGGAATCAACGGAATTCCATTCCGACCCACGAAACTCCAAAAGACACCGAAAGCCACTTTCTTAAAAGTATTAGTCTTTCAAACTCAAATCTAACCAAATTCTCAATTTTAAACTCAAGGTTTGAAACCAGTTTTCAACACTCAATCATAAAAGACGCGGGGTCGATATCGGAATGAGCAAAATGGTAAATTCACGAAACTTTTCAAAAATGACCGATTGGGTCATTACACACATTACTGGACAATTTTCTGTATTCCAACAAATGCAAATCCTCTTCAACTTTCCATTCAGAACAGATGTCTTATGCATTCTAATATTATTCATATATTTCTGGTGATAAAGCATCGTTTCTCTACATTACAAATATACTAAAGTAACCGAATAATGAGACAGAGAAAATGAAAGAGAGTTGATGAAGATTACTAATGAAGGAAAAATATTGCATATTCAGAAAGAAATTAAAGTAAGTTAAAAAAAAACAAAACTAACCTCACATAACCACAAAGAAATTACAAAAGAAAATCCCACTTGTACAAGTTAACGAAGCTCACCAGTCATCTGTCTCCATTAACATTCCAAATCTATTCACCATAGCATAATATATCTAGCTTGCAATATCATCATTAATTTCCTTCATTTAGTAAAGAAATGAAAAGGCCATTCAAAATGACAGGTTTTTGAAACTGAAACTTAATTATTTCATTCATCTAATTTTTAATTATCTAATCTCTTCAATTGAGTAATAAATTTCAATAGAACAGTTGCAATAGAGGAAAAAAACTGTTTTTTTTTCCTTTGACATGAATAAACATTGAATTGAGTTGCATATTAAATTTATTTTAATAGAATGAATAAGGGATTACAGCAAAATAAAAATTGGAAAAAAAAGAAGAAAAAAGTTAAATACGAATGGTGATCATTGAGAAGTGTCACGTCACTTTTCTAATATCTAGTTTTATATTAGTCCCTCTGTCCAGTTTATGTGACTTGCTTTTCTTTTTAGTTCGTCCTAAAAAGAATGACACATTTCTATATTAAGTAAAAATTTAACTATAAAATATATATTTTACCTTTGATGAAATGATTTACAGTCACACAAATTTCTATCATTCATTTTGGACCACAAATTTTATAAGTCTTCCTTTATTTTTTAAAATTCGTGTCGAGTCAAACTAGTTCACATAAAATGGGATGAAGGAAGTACTAGTATATATAGATTTTCATTATTTGACAAAGAGGCTCACACGATTTTCTTTCAACCACAGATATTTGTTAATTGAGCGGCCCATGATTGACATACTCTACCAATACAAGTACCAGATAGTTTTATGGGACAAAGCTTATTTACACACGAAAAAGTAAGAATTACACAAATTTTATAGTATTAAGAGCTAACTACATCTTATTTCTTTTCTTTTTTAAGTTACAACTCTTAAAATTTAAGAATTTCGGATACATCACTCAATGTTCCAATACTTTAGCTTTGTTAATACAATGTACACCACGTCCTGATATATCGCGTAAGAATGATGTATCGTAGAATAGGAGAGAGAGTGAAAAAAATAGAATTTTTTGTAATTTTTTCTAATGGTAGAAAACTTTAAAATATATGAAAAATAAATTATGTATTTGGGCAATTTTTCCCCCAAAAAATGTTCTTTTGCTTAATGCTAAAATTCATCTCATAATTTCATCGTACTTTGTTGATCAATAAATAATATCCTGATCATATAACCTCCTTACTTAATTCTTCACTAGATTTTCAAGAATATATTAAGCTAGCAAAAACTATCAAACATGAGCTTTTTGACAAAATTGAATATCAAAATTCTGGAAAGGAAAACAAAACAAATGAGCAAAATAAAATTAAGAATCGTCCTATAATTGAAAAACTACTTTTATTATATTTTAGGAGTTTTTTTTTCACGTATAGCAAAAAAAATAAAAATCATTGTGATTTTAATTTTCCTAATATCTCTTATCATATATTTTATGAGTGTAGACATTGAAATTTGGTGGGACTCTACAAGACGTGTTCAATTCAGTTGGAACTTTCCAAGGCGTGTTCAATTCCAACTAGGATACTTGAAGGCTAATCAACTCTAAACCCTAGTTCATGCCTATATAACGGATACTATATTCCCTTGAAAATGTATCTCAAATATTTTGCAAAATTATGAAATATTTACAAGGAGATCAAATTCAAATCATCCTAGTTCAAGAAATACGTCACAAACGACCCTCAAATCATGGACAAATATCTTAGCAGAGAGAATCAAGGGAGAACAAAATTGTACCCTTATTGATTTATCAATAAAAAAAATTTGTTTCTTCCGATTTTGTTTATGGTTTGATTTATTTTCCATATATCTAAAATTTGTTGGAAACAAATTGACACGCCCAGTGGGACCAAACCTGCAGATCTTATGTCACAAAACCGCAAAGGTGGAAGAATGAATACTTCAAGCCTCGCCTTTGAGTTTTAACAATTCTACACTTCGACACTACAAGGTCTGTTCAATTCCAACAAGGATTCTTGGAGGCTACTCAATCCTAAACTCTAGTTCATGCCTATATAAAGGGTACTATATTTCCTTGAAAAAACATCTCAAATATTCCGTAAATTCATGAAATATTTATAAAGAGATCAAATCTAAATCATCTTAATTCAAGAAATATGTCACTAACAACCCTCAAATCATGAAGATCAAGTCCACTCATCCTAGTTCGAGAAATATGTCACTAACGACCCTCGAATTATGAAGATCAAGTCCAAATCATTCAAGTTTGTGAAATACGCCACTAATGATCCTCGAATCATGGATAAACCTTAAGAGAGAGAAAAATCAAGGGAGGAAATTTTTTGTACCCTGCAATATTTATCAATAAAACTATGTTTTTTCATATTTTATTTGTGATTGCAATTTAATTTTTGTCACTTTAAAATTTGTTGCAAACAATGAGTTCTTAATTTTTTATGATTTATAAGTCCTTTTTACTATTATAAACATAATTAAATAATAATTTAAAAAATTAGTAAATGACGATTTTACTTATTGTGGAGTCTTATAAAGAATAACAATAAGTTCACTCAATATTTTTAAGTACAATCATCTCTTTTATTTAATATAAAATAGATAGATTTATGCGGACTCGCTCAGGCAGTCATACAAATTATGCGAAAATTTTATCTTAAAAACTATTACACTCATACATACTAGAAAAATTATCTATAAATTTTTCAATAGCTATGTACGTTATATATTTTAAGATACAAATTCACATGCTATATACATATTTAATAGCTTACAAAAATATGATTTAATTATTTTTATTTTTATATATCATTTAAGTATATAAAATGAAAATTATGTATTCTAAAGGTATACGACATACATAGTTGTCATATATAATATTTAAAGAAATGAACGTTGTAAATAGATATAGATAATTAAATAATATATGCATAAATTATCTAATTTAACTGATTATGCTTCATAATTACATTTCAAATATAACAATAGTATAAATAATTATAAAACATATCCACATATTTTTATTTTATAAATATTCATTGATACACATATACCTAAATTGTATGCAAAATTCTTATGTGTGCGTTTATAACATGTGTATGTTATTAATGTATATCTCGTTGTATGATTTTCTGACCTTACCACAATTCTCTCTCAAATAAAGGAAGATGATGAATCTGCAGAAGTAAGGGGACATGGCTTAGTGTGACTTACTTCACTCAAGAAAAAAATAAAGAAAGGGAAATAAATTAGTTAAGCTATCTATAAACTTTTTAAATTAGTAATTTATGTGCAGAAAGACCTACTAAAGTATGCTCGAGATTATATTCTTTGTGATATGATCAATAACAACTCTTAGCACAACAGAGATGCACAATACATGTGTCTATTGAAAAAAAGACTACTAAGATCAGCTAATACAGTTGTGTATAAAAATGCTTCCGATCCATATTAATGGAATCTGGAATTAATCCTATTAAAATTTATTCGAGAGCTCCTCCCCTTTCTCACCTCACTATTATGTCTAAGGTCCACTCTAATTGTATTATGGAAAATTCACACCATATACACATTTAAGAGTCAATTTTACGGGTTTTAAACATACTTTTAAACAATTCTTACTTATAGCAGTTTATTTACGGGTTGTGATATATCAATTCAAATTAATTTTATTTAAAAATCAACTTCAATTTATTTAATAAATGATTAATCTATTTATATTTTTATATTATTAATTAATAATATGTAATTAATTTGATTTCAGTTCCTTTTTTAAAACTGAAATTATCAGTTACACATATTTAGGGATTTACATAGATTAGACTTCCTTGTTTACCGTTACACTTCAAACCTCCCATACGTCAATCCCACCCTCCTCCCCCCACGTCTATCCAATTCTACACGCCACCACCCCACTAGCCCACTTTCACCTTCGTCTCTCCCACCTTTCTCACCACCCAACTACACCAACTTCACAATCGTCCCTCCAATTCCGTTTTACAACAAAATCATGTCGAAGAAAACGGTTGTAACTCCTCGAAAGAGCCCCCGATTAGTTGAAGGAACTTCTACGGATGAAGTTCAATCCCCATCTTTCAACATATTGTCTCAAACACCACCGCCAAAAAATGTTGAAACTCCGCCTAGGGGTGGTTCCTCTCTATTGAAAGATCAAAAGGAGAAAAAAAATGAAGCAAAGAAAAGAGTGACTCCGGTAAATCAAAAGGGGAAGAAAAGGAAGGGGAAAATTGTTGAAACCCCTTATGATTCTGATTTTGTTAGTGAATCAAAAAAGAAAAAAAGAAAAAATAATAAATGTAGAAGTTGCTCAATCTTCAAAACCATCAACAAGAAGAACAACAAAAAAGAATGAATCAGAAATCCCAAGATCTAAAAAAGAAAAAAAAGTTGTTAGGGTAAGCATTAAATTTAATTTATTTTCACATTATTCAAACTATTGATTTTTTTCTAAAAATATCACATTATGTTTATCTTCTTATCGAAACATTTGTTTGGATGAAACGTGTATGAAATCTGATTAATATGTGTATGACTCTGACTTTAATGTTTGATTGTTGGATATTGTATGAATTGTGATGTAATATTTGTATACAAATGGTATGAATTGTGTTTTAACATTGGTGTGATTGTCTATTAATTGTGTATGGTATGAATTATTAAATTGATATGAAAATGGTATGAATTGTCAAACTAGTGATTTTTGCTAAAAATATCACATTATGCATATTTTCTATTCTAAACATGTTGTTTGGATGAAACGTGTATGAAATATGATTAATATGTGTATGACTCTGACTTTAATGTTTGATTGTTGGATATTGTATGAATTGTGATGTAATGTTGGTATACAAATGTTATGAATTGTGTGACTATATGAAATTATAAATGTTTATATGAAATTGATGAATGTTTATATGAAGTTGATTTATTTTTTATATAATATGTGTGATATAAATTGAAGTTGGTGTTGAAATTAAACTTGAATAAGATTGGTATAAAGTTTGTTTAAAGTTTGTATAAACAATTTTATTTTATAGGCAAGGAAGGTATCCACACACTGGGCTTCATGTACAAACATGAATGTTTTTAGTGATCTGTTGAGTTTCCTCGGGCAAGAGAGATTTCGACAATTTTTGGAACAAACACCATTTGGTGTATTTTATGAGTTACACAACATAAAGATTCAATGTCAGTTATTGCGACATTTATTACTTCTTGAATCTGAAAATGTCAGAGATGAAATGTTTATTGTCAAAATAAATGGTACAAAATTACATTTTGGAATCAAGGAATTCGCAGCAGTTACTGGTCTTAAATGTGGACTACTTACAGACTTTGTTTTAGACCCGTCTATTCCAAATAGACTTATCACAAAATATTTTGGTGAAAAGAACAAAGTCCCTAAGTTAGACTTCTTGAATAAGTTTAAAGAGGATAAATTATTTGAGCCTGAAGACCGTTTTAAAATCGGCATTCTGTACTTCATTAGTACATTTTTGACTGGTTCTAAGGCCTCCAAAACAACCATACCTAAATTGTATTTTGATTTGGTTGAGTCCGGTCAGTACATGAACTTCCCATGGGGTAATGAATGTTTCAGATTGACACTCAAAGCTTGCAGGCGTAGGTTGGGAAATAATCCAACGTCATTCAAATTTAGCCAATTCCACATAGCGTTGCAGATTTGGTTTTATGAGTGTTGTCATCTGTTTGACAACACAGTTGCTATCTGTGTTGCAACTGCCACACCGCATATTCTCAATTGAAAGACATCGAATGAGAGTATTTTCTTCGATGACTTAAAGAATACTATCTTCAGAACATATGGCAACCAGATCATTTTTTATTTATTGTCCTTTAATAATTATCATTTATTTTACCTTTTTTTTTATAATTTTTAATTTTCACATCTTATTTTGTTTTTACAGCATAAATTTAAAAACACAGTGCTTACTGACGAAGAGAGGAATGCCATTGATCAGATCAATCTACATGAATCTTCGAGTCACCATGAGTCAGAAAATCAAGCAACATCAGAAAGGAACGATGTTGACTTCGATGAAAAGTATGTTGAGTTGAAAAAGGAAATTGCAGAGGTATACAATAAAAAATTATCATTTAATATTTTTTTACATATTACAAAGAACTTATCCACTCTTTAATGTTTAATGAAAGGTTCGGGTGGAGTTGAAAAAACTGAAGGATAATGTTATTTTCTCAATCCCTTTTCAATTAATTATTATTAATTTTTTTTCCTGTAATATTTTAATGTTTAACATATATGTCTATATCTATTCACTAGGTTGACAAGCACATGACCAAATTAAAAGCATATGTCGATAATTCGACAAAGTTGATAATTGACGAGATTAGGTCGTCAAGAGCTCAACCAACACAAACAACATAGCAAGAGGTATTAAATTGTATTAAAGGGTTTGAGAAAGTTAAGAACTCAATAATTTGTGTATCTCTATTTTTGGACTGAATTTAGTATTATATTGGTATGAATTGTGTATGTGCAATTACTTATGAAATTGGTATGACTCTGGACTGAAGTTAGTATTATATTGGTATGAATTTTCTATGAGCAAATCTGATGCATTATTTTCTAGTTTATGTTTGTTTGATATTGGTGTTATGTTGGTATGAATATTGAATGAAATAGTTCTTATGCATGTTTTTATTGTTGTTTGTCATTGGTATTATAAATTTTGTATTACCTTTTGTATGGATAATGTATGATCTGGTATTATACAATATTTTATTTTGGTTCAATTTTGATATTAATTTAGTAGTAAATTTGTGAAACATCCTTTTTCTTTCGTATCAAACATCCTTTTGAAAGTCACAATAGATTTGAGGTTGAAGCTGAGTTGATCGATGAGTTTAACAAATGGATTTTCAAGATGTTTCATCTAGACATGGCAGGTATATGTATAAATAAAACCAATTTTTTCTTTAGATACTATCCAATCAATGTGTATACAATATTTTTTTATATATTTTTAATTTTCACAGGAAACCTGTTTATTCAAAGCTCAAAGATAATTTTGAACCTCAAATGGACTTTGGTGTTGTCAAAGTTTCAGAAAAGGATTTTTTCAACATAATGGTTAAATCTGACAGGCCTTGGGAAGATGGGGGTAAGTCATATCTATCAACTTTTTTAAATAGCTAATTTACAACTCGTATTCCAGATTTTTGTAATTATATTTGAAGTTTTTGTTTAAAATTTGTTATGAAATTAATATCCATTTTATAGAATGGTCTTATACAGTAGCCATCAGGTATCCATATTGAATTATTTCTGACTAACATTGGTATAAAATACAGTATATATTGAACTATTATGAATTTTATATCCAACAATGTTCATGTATGTAATTGGTATGATTATTGAATGAATTTGGTATAAAAACAAACTGTCATGAATAGTGCATTAAACAAGTTACTAGAATGAAATTGATATGCATTCTGAATATATCTGAAACATTTTAATGGCTTTTTATTTGGTAACAACATGTTAATACCATTATGTATTATCTGCGAAAGAAGGCAAAGTACTCTCCAATACCACTATCATACATTACTGTTGATTGTTGGTTTATGATGTGGGTTGATAACATTGATAAACTATCACGCCCCGAGACTACCCCCGAGACGTGGACACGAGACCTAGGACCACAAGTGATCCCAAGCTAACCCTGCTGGTATGATCATGAGCATACTAAAAATAATAAATTGATGCGGAAGCTAAATCATAAATAAAAATGAAAATATGGGGAATACCCATATAATATATCTGAGATAAATGATAACTGATGAGTTTAATACAAAGAAGATATTAACTCAATACTAAGCTGAATCTAACTATGTCTGAAAATAGCCTCTAACTGACTAGAAATGCTGGGACATGCCTTAGCTAAGTCTAGAAAAACTGAAACTAAAGGACTAAAAATATGAAAAGAAACTCATGACTATTGTTCTCGGAGAATGAGGACTCACCACTGATTCTGCTGAACTGGAGATCGGGAACCGATCTAAGCGTGATCTGGATGCTGAGAACCTGAACCTACATCACGAGAAGATGTAGCGCAGTGTATGCGTCAGTACTTGAAATGTACTGAGCATGCAAGATAGAATATAGCTTAAATAATATATAACTGAACAAAGCAAATAAGCAATGACATAATCTGAACATCACATAGATACTGAATGCTGAGGTAGCTAAATGCAGTGACCAACTTATAACATGCTGAAACTGAATACTGGATATACTGATAAATGGTCAATGCAATAGGATCTGACTGAACTGTAGGAGCTACTAATAACCGACAATAAAACTACATGAGCTAAATGTGGAGTCCGATGTATACGCCCCATCGAGAGGACCCAATATACCATGTCAAAGGTATAGAGGCATGCTGGCGTGATAACTGAAATGATGCCCACATAGGGGACTTACAACCTACGTGGCTAGTAGTTCTGGGACTATTTGGGTATGCTGAACCCTAGTCCAACTCAGTATTATGCTACTCCCAATGGATTAAGTATTCAACATATTATGACTGAATTTCTGTAAGTTACTGGATAGCTCGAACTGAACATGCAAACTGAGAATGCAACAATTAAACTGATATTGATGCATTAATAACTGAGGCATGTATAACTGAATAACTGAAATATCTGACCTAGCATGTGTAATTCAAGAACTAAAGAAATACATAGCTAGGGTTCTAGAATTCATGCAATAAACTGAATATTAACATACTAATCTGATTTGGATCATTCTAACAGCTAAGAACCCAATAATTTTAGCATTCAAGAAACCCTAGGTCTAGTCATAATAAGGGAATCAAGAAACTGACTGAAAACTAGGGACCTAATGGGTGAAAGGAACCCACTAGTGAAATCCCACATACCTGGTGACGAATTCCACGGAGAAATCCTTAGATTTTGGGGCTGGAACTGATGGAACCTTGTTGTGTTCTTGGACTAGGGTTCTTGACCTTTTTCTCCTCTCTTGCTTCTAATTTTCTATGTTTTGATTAATAACTTGACTTAGGTAAGTTCTAGTTATGTTTCTATGCTTAAACTGACTAAAACCTCATGATATAGGGTCTAAACGACGTATCTTAGGGGTCCAACAAAATAGAAAAAGACCAAAAGACCCCTGAATTAACTGTTGTCGGAGTGACCTACGGATTGGACCTACGGGCCGTAGCTCAATCTACGGTTCGTAGATTGGGGTTGTAGGTCGAGTCTGCCTAACAAGGCTTCACTAAAACGAGCATAACTTTTTACTCGGTGGTTGAATTTTAGCAAACTCAGCGGCGTTAGAAAGAGGATTCAATTATCTATCATATCATAGGTCATGGGACACCTAATTCATTTTGTCCTAAGAGTTATGACCATTTGAAGTTGACCCAATCAATAATTTTTCTCTAACTAGCTGCAGACCCTCATCTACGATCAGACCTACGGACCGTGTGTCGAACGATGGTCCGTGCTGGTCGATCGTAGTTCGTGTCAGAGGTTGGGTAAAGGAGTCTTGATCCACAAACATGGACCACGACCCGTGGTCTGACCTACGAATCGTAGGTCTGTCCGTGGGTTGAGACTTAGCCAATTTTTCTGAGCTGGACTTTTTGGAGGGGCTGCAGTGATGAACCACAGACCCACAACACGGGCCATAGGTCAGACTACGGTCCATAGGTGGTGACCATAGGTTGCACCTGCAACTTTTAAAAATCTACATTTTGGTCTATCTAGGATACGGGGTGTTACAGAAATAGTGGAGAGATTCAAATTGCGACATGAGATCAATTTCTCCCGATCATAACGTTGGACAGTGCATTAGAGGCTTCAAACTACTTGCCAACATTCATTGGGACAGTGTTGACGATGTCATTATTCCTGTTAATATTAGTGAGAAATTTCATTGGTTCTTGGTTGCATTCTGAATCAAACTTAGATGTCTACATGTATATGATTCGATGAGCGAAGGATCTGTTTACACCAAGAAAGTCAATGAAGCTGTTGGCAAACTTGCAACAATAATACCACTATTTTTTACGAGCACGCGATTTTATGGTAAAAGGCTTGATCTGTATGCCAATAAACTCCTTAAATATGTACACAAGTCTTAATTCGACCCACTTGATATCAATCATATGATGCATGTTCCTCAACAAGAAGATAGTTCCAAGTATGTATTTCTATACTTCACTGATTTCATTAGAAAAATAAACTTAATATATTTTTTAAAATGTTTTTTTTTTGATTTTTTTCAGTGATTGTAGTTTGTACACATGTCTATTTGCTGAATACATCACTAATGGTGTTTTTGATATGCGTTCTGTTGATATCAATGCAAAGTACCATCGTCAAAGGTATGCCACAATCATATGACATTATGGAAAAACAAAGAATGAGGATGTCATGATCAGTAAGAGTGAAGCTACTGGTACGGTTGCTAGCAAATTTGGTGGACCTCGCATAGCAAAAGAACATGTTGCGGATACCACCAATTATCTTACACCAAGACCACGGACAAGAAATTTGAGCTAGTTGATTGCACCTTCTACTTTTTTAGAATTACATGTTATTTTTTTTAACTTTTGGACAATTTTTTTTTGTTTAAGTATTTGATGATATATAATATCATATGTTTTCTTCCGGTCAGATACCATCTACATATGAATTACTGATTGACTATTATAAATGTAATGACCCTAAAGGTCATTTTTGGAAATTTTCATAAAATGACTGTTTTACCCCTCTCGATAGTTGCCCCGAGTCCTAATTGTTGTATTTTCGAAGTTGGTTTGAAGGAAAATTGATGAAAAGTTGAGTTTTTGGAAAGTTGAGTTTTTAAGAGTTAAAGTTTGGTTAAAAGTGCTATTTCGAGTCATTTGGAGCTTCGAGACTCAAATCGGATTTCCGTCGATTCCAGCAGTTTTAGAATGTCGAAACGGGTCTATGAGAATTTACGGAGTCGAATTTGGAGTTAAAACGAAGATTTGAGGTCCTAAGTTGCAAAAATTGTGAAATTTTGATCAAGAGTTGACTTTGGTCAACAAACGAGGTTCCGGGGCTCGAAATGGAATTTCGAGGGCACCGTTTGATTCAGGGGGTGATTCTAAGTCTAGAATGAGTCTTGGTTGAATTTTTAGAGGACTTAGTGCGTTTCGAGTTTTTGAGCCTAAAGTTAGTTTCTTGACGCCTTATCGGATACCGGGTCAAGGAGACCTCGAATTCAAATTCCGACGATTTCATTGAGTCCAAAATGTCATTTTCAAGCTAGTAGCATATTTGGTTTGTGTTCGGAAAGTGCCAAATGAGTTTTGGGTGAGCTTTTAAGCCTCTTGGATGTTTTGACACTATTTCAGCAAATTGTGGCAACTAAAGGGTTCATTATTAGTTTTAAAGGTCAAAAAATTATTCCGAAGGTTCTGAAATTTTGAGCATGAATTATAGGACTTATCTGCAAATTTTGGTGCATTTTCGCTAACCCGAGATTGGACTTTTATCGCAAATAAGAAATAATTGTTTACCGAGTAGAAATGATATTTGACTAGGCAAAGAGCATGAAATTAAGCTCCGATTGAACGAGCAGGTCCGTATCATTATTTAAGACATTTACAAAAAAGAATCGGGTCATTTCACTATCGTATGAGGAAATTACGGCTTTTTTAGTGAAAGATTAACTGCTGTTTTTTCTGGTGCATAACAGCCATGTACTGTTATAAAAATCTCAGACTGTGTTCATTTGGTATTTTGAGCATATCGGGAGTTCTAGAGATCGGAATTGAGTGATTCTTATGGGTTTCTTCTTGAATTAATATGAGGGTTAGTATTCAATCTTCAATTTGACATTTTCTCATAATTTCTTTATCTGGTTTTTTTTCCCTATCCGTAAACCTCTTGGGAAAAATTAGGGTTTTATCGATTTGGACTCCCTTTTTGATGAAAAAGGTATATTTACGATCCTTATGTTATGGGTAAACTGATTTTAACATAAAATTATTGATTCATCGATTATTTTCACCATATTAACCGCGTACAATTTGGACTTTCCCGGTAAAGTTAAGGTTTGATAAATTGAGAATTTCAAGGTCGATCTTAGCTCCGTTTTTGATGAAATTTCATATTTGAACTTATCTAAGCATGGGTAAGATGTTTTTCAAGAAATATTTCATTTTCGAGTCGGGATTTCGGATCCGAATATTTTAAGCTTCTTCAAGAATATGAATTTTCCTTCAAATTGAGTTTGTGAATTGATTTCAACTCCGTTTTCAAATTGGTTTTCACCATTAGCTTCCAAATACTTTAAGGAGCATTTTACATAAAAAAATTCCAGATTTGGGTATCGTTTTCCGGTATGAGACTTTTGGACCATTTTGCCCTTTTTCCCTAAATTTCTTGATTTTGGTGTCATTGGACTCAAATTGTGATTGTGAATAATTGTTTGAATAGATTATCGTGATCCAGATTATACTCGAAAAGGAAAGGCCCAAGTCAAGTAACTTTTGGAGTTCGTTTTAAGGCAAGTGGCTTCCAAACTTTGTAAAACTCTTAGACTACGCATGACTACTTTCCTAATTGTGTTGGGGAGTAATGAGGACTGAGGATGGGTTTTATTTGTTGATTGAAATTGTTGTAAATGAAAGATGGGGAATAAAACGAGTTAAATGTGTTATATGTGACTTGAATTTGTTGAATAAGTCATGTGATAACTGATATTGAGGGGATAGAAGAGCATGAGTAGGCTATGATTGATACCGACATTGATGTTGAGACAGATGATGTATAATACTATGATGTGGTCGTGATATGGTTGTGATTGAGACAGGTGATGTGTAATATTATGATGTGGCCGTGAATTGGTTGTGATTGAGACAGGTGATGTGTAATACTATGATGTGGTCGTGATATGGTTGTGATTGAGACAGATGATGTGTAATACTATGATGTGATCGTGATATGATTGTGATTGATGACATGTACATATTCATTATTAATCTCATGTGTGAACTATCTGTTGCATGAGTTCTGAGACACTGATATGAGGATGGATGGATATGAGACACAGTTGAGACTAGCTCCGGCTAGAGATATATGAGATGGACTAGCTCCGACTAGCGATTTGGTTGTCGATGGGATCTGGTTCCGGCGGTGATACATGGTCCATGTGTGGCCCCCATGGGTTCTGATTTGAGTATTCAGCGCGGACTGATTACGTCAACAGATGTGTATCGTAGGACAGACATGCATCACGACTACATGACATCATTATTGCATTTTGCATCGCATTTGCCTTATCTTTGTCTGTGATGTGTGGATTGTATCGGTTTACCCTTCTTATGTGGAATTTGATCTACTTGCTCTTATTTGTTGATCTGAGGTTGATGAGGATATACTGTTGGTTCTGGCTGTTGAATATGATCTGTTTAGTATAGGTTGGTTGGTTTGCTGCTAGATTGAAGTTTCGGTGGTTCGGTTGGGATTGAAAAAAGTTGTTTGTAGCTGCTAGTTTTGCTTAGTTTAGAGTTACTTGCGAGTACCTGTGGTTTTCGGTACTCACCCTTGCTTCTACACAATTGTGTAGGTTGACAGCTCTCTCTCAGATTCGGCTTAGTAGTTTCTTTAGCAGATTGAGCTTCGGGACATACTCGAGAGGTAGCGGTTCATTCCAGACGTGCCCTTGAGTTATCTTTACTTTCAGTTTTGTTCTATTCGAGGACTATACTCTAAGACTTGTATATTTTTATTCGAATTCTGTATTTAGAGGTTTGTACATGTGACAACCAAATTCTGGGTAGTGTTGAGTTTTAATTAAAGTCTTCCGCTTATTTATTATCTTTTATTCTCATATTTCTACTTCTCTATCGTTGTGGTTGGGTTAGGCTGACGTGTCCGGTGGGAAATGGACACGTGCCATCACATCCGGATTTTGGGTGTGACAAAAATTTAGGATACTAGTAATATACAGACTTCATACCATTTGGATTCACTATTTGGGAGATATATTACACATTGAATATAACATTTTTCGAGATGACAGTTATATACAAACTGCATACCAATTGGATTCAACATTTAGACTTAATGATATTAATATGTATTACTAACTAGATTAAAAAAGAATACCAATTTACAGTTCATGAACCAACTTTGTATTATATTTGGTATCCAAACTGTACACTTATTGCATCCGAAATCATTCATGATTGATTTTGTTTACTTCATAATCTAAAAAAAATGAATCAAGTTGGTATCCAACATGTATGAAATAATGATCATTGTATTTTGTCACAACCTCAATTACCTCTTGTTTTATATTTATTCAAGTTGGACACCTTATGAATACCAAATTATTACTAATTAAAAATTATATTCTCGTAACAAGCATGTAGTAAGTACGTTAAAGATGTATGAAATTGGTATACACTTTGAATAAATATAGAAGCAACGAATCCGACGATCTGAAACAACGATCATTAATTTTTGCACCAACATCATTACATATTGTTTTAATTTTATTTATAGTAGGACACCAGCTGAAAATCAAATTAATATTCAAGATAACTTACATTAATTACTCAAGATACCAAATGCACACCATAATTACCTTGTATAATTATCACTAATATTAACAATATCTTATATATTAAACTGGAATAAATTTTATTTCCAAAAGTATGCAATTTGTATGATTAATGAATGAATCCCGTATAAAAATGAACAGTATATTAAACACTTAGTGGTAATGCATTTCACACCAATTATATTTCATATCAAAACAAAACATGAGTATAAAAGACAAAATAAAATAAAACTTTTATATAGTCTAAACAAATAAATAATCATTTTTTTTGCACATGATAATTTGAACATGTCATCCTGTTGTGGCCAACTTGATGACATCTACTGCAAGTAACTTTAGATCTTTTGATTTTCACATCAGCAAACCCCTTCCAGCGTTCAAGTTGCGGTCTTCCTACCGTTCTCTTTGGACCAGGCGACATCAATTTAGGCTCTGAAACATAACTTGGTATATCTCATGTACTCTCGCATGTGAGAGGTTCAACAGAGATCACATATGCATCTTGAATATTCTTCAGGCTATAAAAAGGAGAGCAGTAATTTGTTTAATGCAGTCTTCTATATCTAAGAACTGCCATTTCATGCCCACATGGTATCTCATCATTTAAAAATATTTCGCAACTACACATCTTGGTGTTTAAGTTTATTATGTACCGCTTTGGTCCATCAACAACATCATGCATATCAACTGTTGATGCTATTACCTAACACACCAAAATATTGCTCATTAAAATGTTGTTACAAAAAAACAAGCCACTAAAAAAGGTTTCAATTATATATACAGAATGGATATCAAATTAATGTATTGTTCATGCTAGTTGGTAGTTTATACTAAATTAATTCAATAATCATACCAATTGCATACATGAATGCCTTTAAATAATAATGAATAAAGGAAAAATCATACCCTCATACTGCTAGACAAAGCAATACTTTTCTGGAGCATAAGATCATATTTTTTTTGTCAGCTCTGATCTAGTTTTTACAGCCTCCTCGTTGTGTTTATGAATCCATCTTTGAACTGTTACCCTCGTAAATTCAAGAAGTGAAATCATTGTCAACCTCCTTGCTATCCTGTTAATATTATTCAAAGATTCAACTATGTTTGAAGTCATGATCCATGTTCGCTTACATTTTGAATAAGCCCTTGACCACTTGCTATACCTGATATCATATAAATAATCTCTTATTCTTGGATCTATCTGGTCTATTCTTTGCATAATCGCCCTCAAATTTTTGTATTGTATAAGCCTTTGCCATTGTAAAAAAAAACTTCTTCAAATCTTCAATATTCCTATGGAAGTTCTTCAAAACATTACATCATAAGTGCCATATGCAAGCAAAATGTTCCAATCCAGGATATACTCTTGCAGTTCCTTTTCATATGCTCTCGTTTCTATCTGACATAAAACACATGTTTTCCCTTTCTCCATATGCTTCCCTAAACTCTTCAAAAAACCAGGTCCACAATGCATCATTCTCAGAATCCACTATGGCATAAGCAAGTGAAAGTATGTGACCTGATGCATTATTTTAAAAAAACATCATACAAATTGGAAACACACCTTAAATCATATTTATTATTGAATATAAATGTAAAAGATTCAAAAAAATACCTCCTGAATCCATAGTGCTTGCAGTCAACATTGTACCACCATATGAGCCTCTTAAAGCTACCTCATCAACCACTACGATTGGCCTACAATACTCCTAACCTCTAATACATGCTTCTAATGCAACAAATGCATATAAGAAGCTATCACATTCCATTCTTTCTAATTTAAAAATCAAACCAGGATATGTCTACTCCAATATGTATAGATAACCTGTAAGTTTTTCCATAGTTACAATTAATTTTACAATTTGATATCTTAACATTACAACACAACAAATATATTAACTGTATTCAAACTGGATACCAATTAGATTCAAATTAGACATAGAATGGATATCAATTGGATACACAAAGGAAACCAAATGGATACTGGGAATTCAATCTGTAAACAAACTGCATGCCAAATGGCCATCAAATTGTTGCAGTGCTAAAATTCATACCAATTCAGTTCATAAAATAAAATACAAAATTTAGTTTGAAAAAAACCTGGTAGTTTAGCATATGACTAGGCCGGATCTCCACGCACCAATTTTATTGACTTTTTTTAGCTCTCCAGGCTTGCATGTATGTCAGCGCAACATCATGCACTTTCAACATTTCTTCCGCTATATCTTTTGGAATGTATACAATTGATCGATCAATAAATTTATCCATTATTAAAAAAGTTACAACGTCATTTATTCCCTGATGTCTTGCATACACTCTATCTCTAACGGAATAAGTGTGTTCTGCATAGTACTTTCTGATTTTGAATAGCCCCGATTGATTCAAACATGATGAATTCATCATCCAGGAACAATTATCAGAAGGACACTTCAGGTAATAACTATTTCAAAAACAAAAAAAGATCCATCAAAAACTGATATACCAAATTCACTCAAAAATAAATACACATTCAAACAATCAATTAAATATTTACCAAGATGAACTAGAACGAGATACAAGAAATATGAATTTTTCGACAACTTCATAATGTCGCATCACCTCCATAAGTGTTCCTTTATCTTTGTAAATCTGATTTTCAGCTATAAACAAATTAGAAAGGTCACTGATTACTCCATTTTCTTCATCAGTATTTTCATCGACAACTCCATCTAAATTCACTCCTATCAAGTGGATGGAGTTGTTGGAGTATAGATCAAAGTTAGTTAGTGTTCTAATAACATCAGAATGTCTCCTATCCACAACAACTACAGAATTCTGATTATCCAATGCTATATTCTTCAAAGTTATGCACGATGGATATTTCGTAAAGAAATCTACATTAGCTTTCTTTTGATCTAAAAAAATCTGCACACCAACATCAATGTGGATACTAACAGGTGGACATCGATCACTAACTATATATTTTATCTCTATATCATTAATATTAACATCTATTATAAGCTGCGATGTTATCACAATAAAGAATAGAAGATTCATATATAATCCCGTCCATCTGAAAATCAACATATTTCCCTGTTTCATTTTAAAAAAATAACAATTAGTCTTACATAATACAAAGCAATTAGAAATATGTTATAATATATATATATATATATATATATATATATATATATATATATATATATATATATATATATATATTAACTTTTCATACCAAAGACAATACAATTTCATCCACAAAATTCATTATAATAACAACAAAATTATACACACTCGTCATTATTTTTTCATACAAATATCATTCAGACAGTACACTCCAAAACAGATTTCATAAAAAAATAATATTTCATATTTCATACCCACTTAATACACATTTCATACAAACAATCATCCTTCATACCAAATTTATACATTTCTCATACCAAATAGTTCATTCCTCTCACACAAATTTATACACAATCTACAAAACTTATATAAACAATACAATTTCAAATTTCATACCAACTTAAAACACTTTTCATACAATTCTTTAAAATTCTGAATAACTTTTTTTACACAATAGTGAACACACATACCAATTACATTCCATTTATACTACCAAATTCATTCAAAACTATACATTTAATTTATATTTTCAGGAAAAAAAATATTCAATATTATAATTTTAATATATGTACCCAATCTACAACGATAAAACTATTTATATTCTATACATTTATACTCAAATCATTCATATATTGCGCCAATTTCTCAAGAAATCATGATTTTGACAGTATACAAAATAACTAACAAACAAAACAAAAAAACAGAAACTTACCAACAAAATCACTAATATTACAGTTTCACAACAATTAATACGTTTTATGAACAAAATGTATTGTTTATACAAAAAAATATATCAACTTAAATATAGTGACGATTTACAAAAACAAAATCACAAAATGTGATTTACAGTTTCATTTTTTTTTTCATTTCACTGAAATACAAATACAAACAATAAACAATAATAAATACTAACCTGAAGGATCCCATCTTCCACCATGTTTAATTAATATTGATAAGTAGTTGTCCATCACAACAAAATCAAGATTTTTCAAAAAAAAATAATTCAATTGATCGCCAGTGACAAGATTTCTGGAAGAAAATCGAAGAGCGAGAAACGTGGAAGAAAAATGGATAAAATCAAAAATTTTAATTAATTTTAACAAATTAGAGTGAATTAAGGAAACTGAATATTCTTAATTAGTTTGAATTTCCTTAATTCATGATAATTAATAATTATCTTTAATCAATTTAAATTTAATTAACACCCCTATTTCCGTTTTTTTACCTTTTTTTCTTCAGAACCGTTTTATTTTAATTTTTTTTATCTTTTTATTTTCTTTCAAAACAAATGTTTTCAATTATTAAAAATAATTTTTTTTTAATAAACTGTTACAACCTGAAATTTTTTAATGTTACAACTTGAAAGTTTAATTCTACTGCTATAACTTGAAATATTAGTCTAATATATGTCATATATTAAATTTTCACATTATTATTACTTTAATAAACAACTCCCTCACCAATTTTGTGCCAAACCATTAGTCTTACAAAATAATAAATTACGTTTTTAAGAATTGCACGAAAAACTTTATCTAAATACTTGCCAAAATTTCAGGCATAGTTGGAAAACAAACTTCCTAAATCCAGCTAGTCGTCTTGTCCTTGTCCATGTCACTTTAAACACTATTCCTAATTACATAATGCAATTCTTCAAGAAATCATTCATAAAATCCAGCGTGATTTCCTTTGGAGTACTAGAAAAAAGATGTAGTATGTTAGTTGGGACTAAACAAATGTATCACAAAGGCTGAAAATAAAAACAAAGCTACTCTTGCAAGCCTGGACTGGAGACCAAATATGTTGGACGGTCGCATGCAAAGCCCCCTCACATCTTTCATTTGAAAAAATATTAAGGAGGGTGGAAAACTTGTAAAGAAGGTATCTTCTGGAATATTGTCACGGATAAAAATATCAATATTTTGAAAGTCAACTCCGAATTGTAGTTTGCGATCCCTAATCCATTTGAAAGACCTAAACAAGAAAATTAGCGACATTATTGATTGTTCTTTTGTCTTTCCTGACGACTTTAAATCAAGAACTAATTCTGTTAACATCATTGAAGCTTAGACTTCCCCTTTTGGTCCATTAATAGTAATGTTTATAAGATTATCTCCCCTCCCCAATCCCCTCAAAGTTAGGAGGGCTATAAATGGATCTGGGAAACCCATACCCTTAGTAAAATTATATTCTTCTACCCACAAACTCTTACCTTTATTATCTCAACATTACTCATGTGTTCGTATTTAATTTGACCACATATTTGACGCTCTTAGCTATGAATAATTAATAGTCTCATTTAATAGTTTTTTTTATGTGTTAGATAGGAAATTGGTTAAGTCAAGGAAGAAAGCAAAATGAAGCAAAGTGATGCCAAAGGAGAGCTCTTACGGCAAGCCCGACAAACCGTCAGAGCTATGACGGGTTGTGGGGACTAGCCGTCATACTTGTAGAGAAAAACACAAGTTTCTGAAGTTTTCTATCGGCAGGGTACCACGATCCGTCAAGCTCAGTGTTAGACATACAGGGCCACAATTACTCTCTGAAATATCATACGACGTCCAAAAAGATGGGATCATCACACCTGTGACAATCACTACAAGAAAATTGTGAACTACATGGAGATTTTCCTGGGGATTAGTATTAAAATTTGCAGGAAAATAAGTTTCCTACGAATTTTCATACTAATCCTCAGGAAAATCTCCATGTAATTCACTTTTTTCTTGTAGTGAAGCCATCAGGTGAAGCATCAGACGAACCTCGATATTTTAGCTTTTTTATTATAAAATTTATCTAGAACTATAAATAGTCTTTTTTTAGGATTTGTTTTATCATCTTGTTTTTAGCGAAGAACATAGGTTCGCTTGAGCAAATTTTAAATGAGAATCTACATTGGTTTATTGAAATCTGCTCCGATTATAATTTCCCTAGATTAGACTGGCCATTTAAGGTGATGTGTGATGACAGTGGTGTTGCTTTGGGTGTTGTGCTAGGGCAAAAGCACAACAAAATCTTTCATCTCATATACTATGCAAGAAATATGTTGAATGGGGCATAGAAGAATTACATTATGACGGAGGAGGAATTGCTAGGGAGAGTTGGCAAAATAGCCACTCTCCAAACTTAATTGAACATTAAGACAAAATTCTTGAATAATTTGTGGTATACCTACTATTAATGACATCATCCATGTGACCTAATTGGCACATACAAAAGACCTCACTAAGTTTCCATATCTCCACTTTGGTCCCTCCTTCTTTTCCAACTAATTTGGAATAATATATATCTATTTGCATTTTTTAAAAGTTATATTAGAAAAAAAATAAAAAAACCAAACGGGAAAGACGAGCAGCTCGTTTTTGCTGCTGTCGAAAGTGACGATTCCGGTGAGTTTTCCGGCCAAAATATCCATTTTCAAGGTAATATCATCATCATCTCCTACTCCATTTTTATTTTTATTCCATTTTCTTTCAAAAACCAAGCTTCAAAATGACTTTCCCGCCATTTTAGAAATCTTTCATAATAATCACTTGATAACTCATTATAGATACATTTTAGTAGTTTAAAAGCATTAAAAATCTGTTTCGCCATTGCAAGAGTTGCATTTTGAACCACGATCTCATCCAGTTGCATTTCTGTACGGATGTCAGACGTCATGGATTGTTAACGACTGATACTGTAATCTAATATATATTTTGTAGTCTATAATGGCAGTAGCTGAATTTGTTATTGCTGGTGGTGATTATATGGGAGTATGGGAGGAGAGTCCTAATGCTTATCGTGACAAACGACACTAACCTATGATATGAGTGTCTACGATCGTCGATAATATAGTAACCCAACTAAAGGTTGGGGTCGTGTCCCAAGGGAGTGGTTTTGAGAATTAATAGAAAAATAAAGTTTAGCTCTAATTAGTTGTAGCTAAAGACATTAACGAGTAAAAACATAGTAAATTAAAGGGGGTGACACGAAAGTGTCAAATATCAATTTGGGGTTTTGTCACAAGTAGTAAAAACAACAAAAATAACAATAAAATCAAGTATGGGAAAAAGTTCTTGGGGTGTGACCGCAATACAAGTTGAGATAAATCGTTGGGTACATGCTTTCGATAGGAATTTTGCAAGATAATAGTGACTAGGCTAAGCTTTAAATGAAAATAAGTTCCCTCTCGGGTAACTTACCCGTTTCAAATGCGTTCCTTTCGAACACCCATTTGTCGCATGAAAGCCAGCCTACGCCTTACCCCACTCTTTTTCTCGAGCCAAGTGTTAGGATATGGGACTAGGGCTCACCTTCTCGGGCTGAACCTCATGTTGACCCATTCCTTAGGTAGTCTAGTGGTCTTGGTTTCACGACCTCCTTCTCGGGCAAGCCGAAAACACATGGATGGTTTTGTATTTGCAACTACAGACCCATTAAATTAAACCACAACCACTAGGTGAAATCACCATTAAAAAACATCTAACCTATCATCAAACAAGACCCAACAACAATATCAACACATATTTGCTAAATCACACCCAAGAATGGAGGTTTTTAGCCACACATTAAGAAATAACAAAATACACCTAAAATGACAATAAAATCAAATGGGTAAAAGGAATTAAACCTTGATTTAAGCAAAGAAAGAAGAATGGAGAAAACCCACTTCTAACTTGGGGAAGATGAAATCCTTCTTTCTTCAAGTCTCCCACAAAACCCTCTCCAAACTTGAGAGAAAATATCCTAAAAAGTACTATTCTATTCTGAAAATTATAATAATAATTCGACTCCCAAAAATTAATAAAGAGTTTAGTATGTATAGACTTTAGAAATTAGTGTTGGCAGATCATTCGGCGAGTTTAGTCGATGTAGCCGAATGAATCGGCGACTCGCCCTTCTTCTATTTCATCGCCATTTCGTGCTTGCCTTCAGCATCTTCACGTTCTAGACCATTGGGCGGTATAGTACTGCTTCGCGGAACTATTCGGCGAAGTGACAACTACTCCTTTCATCGCCTTTTTTATCCTTCTCCTTCAGGGTTTCGCGTACTGGAACAAAGGGCGGAGTGCGTCCCTTCCGCGAATCGCCAAGTGTGCTTGGTGATGCTCAGGCTTCATCTTCTTTTCAGCCTTTCTGTTCCTTTTTTGCGCCTAAGTGTCCATGCTTCCACTAAACTTCAACTACCTGAAACTTAAGAGTTTTCATCAAATATTGAGACAAAGTAAGCATATGAGGGCACTATTTCTATCAAATAAAGTCCTAAATGAGTCCAATTTGTGGACTCATCAACACCCCCAACTTAAACTTTTGCTTGTCCTCAAGCAAACTTAAGTTCAACCGTTCAAAAAGGGTGTCTCAAACAGTGCTACACAAGACTCAATCATGAATGCACACAATAAGACTCAATTTATTTATGCAAGGATCAATTTTGTACTCAAAGATTCAAGTTTTGAACACACCATTACCAAAGATTCTCATGCTCACAATACTTACTACTTGTGCAAGTTCAAGCTCAACAAATGTATTTCAATGCCCGCACATAAAAGATGATTCCATATTTTACACACAGAGGCTAATCAATTCAAGATAAGGAATCAGATGCATCGCTCACACTCAAAAACCGAGGAACACAATACCTATTTTCACCCATAGGTTTGCCCTTATTTTCCAATCGACTTTCGATTCGGCTTACTCAAGATCAAAAGGTCTTTCTAGGCTTGTAATAGGGATGAGTGCAAATGTATGGTCATTTAGGATCAGTGACTTCTTCCTCGTGAGATGTGGTACTCTCAAGGCATTCCCTTCTTTTCCTTTATCAATTCTTTTTTCTAGTGTTTCTAAGTCATCTTTTTATTCACCTCCATGGATTACTTGGAAACCCAATTTCTTTTGTACTTTATTCCACAGTTTTTTAGGGGTTTCCATCGTTCTGCAACACCATGGATTAAGGGGGACTTTTCTTGCACTTCTTGACTTCTTCTTTTCCTTTTCCACCAACCCTGGCCTTAGTTGGCTATTTGCTAAACCACAAATCAAGAGGGTTATAGGTAGTGGGTCAAGTAAGGTCTAGGGTTCATCAATGTTCTTCCAAAGAAAGGTAAGGCTCAAAGGTTGTTCAAATGAGTTTCACACGCTCATGGGTAGGCCAGAAAAGAGGTATATGTCAAATTTGGCTCACACTCTTTAAAGTTGCCTAAGATCATTTCAAGAGGACACCTTTCTAAACCCAATCATACTAACAGGGCAAATTCTAGGTTTATTAATGCATGGTTCAAAGCAAGCTAATCACACAAGGCATCGACACTTAAAGCAAACAAGACTACACACTTTCGCTAGTGTGCAATGGTCATTACAAGAGAATCAATTCGATAAATGGCTAATCACAGTGAGATACAAAAAGTTCACATATTGTTTATGCACTTCATTTGGCCTCATCGTAGTCGTACATTCATGTTGGTTCAATTGAGAGCACTATTCAAGTCATCGATATTGATCGAAACCGAGACTCAATTTTTTACAAAAGAACAGCCACATTCAACTCACGAAGGGTGGAAAAAATGTGTGAAAAATTCAAAAAAAAATCGGAAGGGTCAAAATCATTTTGTAATTAAAAATAAGCAGAGCCACAAGCTTCAAACAATCCAAAGCAATTTTAAAAACACAATTAAAAATGATTACCCAAATGTATACCAAAACACAAGTATATCCGAAACAAGCAAAACAAGGTGGGCCTCACCCTACCACAAATAAGAGAGTTTGTCCTCAAATGCAAATAACAGTATCAGAAGTAAAAACATATATAAGACGGAGAGGGGTGAAGAATGGTCCTTTCTATGCAGTCTCTCTCTCTGTCGTGGTCTCAGTGGCCGAAGTAGTCTCGGATGAAAAAATAGTGCCAGATTCACTAGGAGTTGTTGTGGACGTCTCGGTCGGCAATGTATGGATCACCGGCTGCATAACGGTCTCTACTAGATCTGTCAAATCTCTGGATATGCGCGCATCTTGGCTCTTTCTCATCTCCTCCTCATCTGCTATCAGCTTCTCGTCGGTCTTTGCATCCGACTCTGCATGTGTTGTGCTATCCCTCTGCATATCTCTGGTGATCTCAGGAGCATCCTATTATCTTCCCTCTCTACTAGTGAAGTGAAGTCAGTAGACTTAAGTTAGTCTACGTCCTTCCTCAAACTCGCAATCTCGGCTTTTAAAGCCGCCACCTCAGAGGTTTCCCCATGTCTGCTCTCGCAAGCAATGACTCTCACTGTCAAGGCATCAAAAGTTGTCTGAAGTGGGTGAGTGCTGCTAGTATGGCCCTGTTGATGATCCCTGGAACAGACCTCTCTAGTCGGGTAGCTCTCACATCAGCTGAATAGGCCAACTGCACCATCTTCAGGATCATGGCTTGAGTGATCCTGGCAGGCTGAGAGGATGAGGAAGCATTTGGAACCTGTGATAAGGAAGAAGAAGGAGCTGCTATACCTGAGGGACTCAGAGGTCGGGGTGGGCGAGGGTGTCTCTGTTAATAACCGAATATCAGTGGAGGAAGATGGAGTGACCTATATATCGCTAACAGGCTCTAGGGGGACTTCAGCATGCCGACATAACTCAGTAAACAGAACAGGGAATGGCAAGGATGTCAGTGTCTGTTTAGCTCTCACAGTGAAACCAGCATTCCCAGGTCGATTCGCCTTCTGGCCATGATAGAACCAAGGCAAGCCGCCTTAGGATGACGCAGAATGGACTCGTTCTGAGATGACATGATAATGCTGCTGATGATGCCAAACCAGTACCGGGAGGCGATGTTCATATCCTTTTTCTCAATAGGAGCTCCCGCATCCAACCACCTCGGGGTGAAGTCAGAAATCATCGGAGCTAACCAACCTTTCAAATCATCTAGAGACGGAACGATGGGTAAACCCTGGTAGAGCAGTATTGAGCGCAGCGATCGACCTAGTACGATATTAATATGCTCACTATGACATTCTACCTCGTTGCCTCTAACCATAACCGACTTCACCGATCGGAACTCACTAGATTTCTTTATATTTTTTGGGACCAGCTCCCCATAGGCTAAGTATAATTCCCGGACCCAAGAGGAATGTAAGGGCCCCGTGGCCTAGTGAACTGCTCGAA